>NC_081405.1:561043544-561343544 GCF_030272615.1 Cryptomeria japonica
GACGCTGCCTAGACTTGGAGAAATGGGTCTCGAGATATGCCCCATCAAGCCATCCCTAATGTAGGTGGCCCATTAGCCATCTATCATCTTTTCATTAGCCAATTAAATCATTGAATCTAAAGTTTCTTTTGTAAGCCATTGAATTTTATGTCATGTATAAGTTCTACATGCCTCCCCACTCTTGTCAATCTATCATTTTTTAATAACGATAATGTGTAATTATTGGTGATTTCTATAATAACTATGTGATATGAAACAATTATATGTTTCATTATCATATGAAGATCTTGACGTAAACTCTTTATAAAGTTTAAACATCCACCATATTAGTGCTTTCGCTTCCTCGTGAATAGATCACATATCCACACCCATAGCCTCCATTAGAGCCTTGCCTCTGTCAAACTGAGACATAATATCATGTTTTAGCTCCACCTTCTTGTATAGCACAGCAACCTTCTCCATGTGGCTAGACTAATCAAAAGCTTCTATATACTCTCATGTATCTTAAAATAGCTTTAACCACCTTCATATTACCAACACTTTTGCAGTTTTTTATCATCAAACCATGGAACAATGGATCCTTAGAGCTATTGTTTCCTATCATTGACACCACACCTCCTAGAACACCTAAAAACCACCCAAAATCTCCAATTGAAAACACATAGATACCTATAGCACAACATATATACACCACTAAAACAACTAATCAACCCATCCTTAATACCTCATATTCAATCCACCATATCTATTACTTATGATAATATGCAGGTTCAATATGATTTGACATCCTATATGTGCAAATGACCACCTTCTCATTAATAACATTGCATTGTACCATACAAGCTTTAATAAACTGAACAATCTACCTATGACTATAACCATAGCCAATGATCAAGATGGGCAATCATATTGAAGAAAGTTTGATGAAGCAGGCCATTTCAAGAATACATAATCCATTTGTTTCATTCCTTTATTAGCTAAATAATATGCAATACAATTAATTCCCCATACCAATGTAAGATCTTAAAGCTTACAAATTTATCTTTTCATTTCAAAAAATCTTCTAAATTTTCTTTAAGCTTCCAATCATGGTAAAACATCTAATTCGTTGCGTTCATTATTTTTGAATCCCCTTTTGATGACCAAATTCATTTGACCAATCAAACAAGAAACTTGAATACTTGCTAGAAAGGTCTCCCATTATACTTCATTGTTGGTTTTGACACTTGAACTCTTTCAGCCCTCAACCACAAAATCATCTTTTGAGTCTATAAGCACAAAGCCACCACTCATAATATTAGAGTCTTTTTTAATGCCTCATCAAAATTTAAATTTGTTCCTTTTTTAAGATCCTTTTTTTTCTCCGTGTTATTATTTTTAGAACCTACTAAAACTTAAATAGGAAGAAATGAATGAAAAAAAATTAACAACATGTAAGATGTATTTAGGGTTCAATTCTTAACACAATTTTCTAAATCTCGAAAAGATTTTTAAGTCTTCCAACAATTTAAGCTAACATCATGTGAGATTGGAATAATTATAGCTTATGATAAGTTTTTAAATATAAGAATAATGTTTGTATTGACATAGAAAATATTTAATTATTTGCACGTGTAAGGGATGTTTTATGGACACATCACAAATAGATTTTAAGCACCTTCCAATCTTTCAATATATTGTAGATTATTAAGTTTTCTTATTAGAAAAGAATTTGTGATTTTTTTTAAAGTATGAAAATCTATGAAGTAAGATGGATGATAGAAATCTATGAGATGTGATGTGTTCTAAGGAATATAAGCAACCAATTGTATTTATAAATAATTTTCTGAAAGTGATGTATACATGAATTGAAGTATAGAATATATTAAAAACACATGTAAAAATAGAGCACAATATAAAAGATTTTATCACTAGGTAAACTTAACATGAAAAAATTATAGTTTCAGAGTAAGGTTTTGCTGACTTTTACCATTGTCACCATTAGAGATTACAAGCTCATAACCTTCAAGATGCCCACAAGACACCAAAAAAAATAAAAATTAACATATACTTACACTCGTAATGCTCTAGATCTAAATTGCTTCAACACACTCTTGTATTGTACTTACATGCTACAACCCCCTAAAACCATCAACCAAGAACATTGAACATATACAATAAACCTTAAAGGTGTGCATGATAAAAGTTAATAAGCATGAATTGAAAATTTCATCTAAATCATACATGTGATACTAACAAAACTTCCACCCTATTGTATATGGTTATTTCATTACTATGAAAAAAATCTTTGTTTTATTTGTGTCTAAGAAATTCAAAACTACATCAATTTTGTCTCTTTGGTTCTACTAAAATTCATCATATTAAGATTTTTTAGAGTATTTCATGTTACTTTGACTTATTCCATTGGACTAGATATTGTGAGAAGAGTGGTTTAGTTAAACTAATACAAATTTTCTTCATGACCTAACTCAAATGGAAAAGCTAATTCGTACCTAAACAAACTTGTATAAGTTTTTTAAAAATATAGATCCTAGTTGCATTAACATTTATCTCTTACAACTAGGTTTGGTAAGAGAAAAAAATAAGAAACTCTTATATTATTCATTTTTTAGTGTCGATATTCCAACTTCTTTTCAAACATATTAATAAAGGAAAGGGTTAGATCTTATGAAGGAAGACATTTGGTATTTTATCTTGAATATTGATGATAATGATATTTTTTTTATCATGAGTTGATATCTTTTTTAAAGTTCACCTTAATGAGTCTTGTGTGTTTTAGATTTATAAAATTTATTTAATAGATTCGGTACCCTTCTTGTGAAAAATTAAGATCTATTATCCAAGCTACCTCAATAGGAAATAAAATCTAGAAGATATAAATCACTGCAAAGGATAATTATTGAATGAAAGCCCGGTTCTAAACAAAACTATCCAATCCATGTTATGTGCAACTTAACAACTTGCTAAGATTTTCAATTGAATTGAATAATAAAACTACCCTTAATATTTTTTTTGATCATTGAACTACCCTTAATATTTACAAGAGAGGGGACAATGAGAAATATTTGAAGCTACGGACCTATCCAATTTGATTTAACACATATAATTTACCTTATTAAAACAATGCTTATTAAACAATGCATTAATGATAACTACTTGAACAACTTAATTTAAAACCAAAAGAAATTGCTATGTTTATAGATACCATTATACTCCAAGACACTCTATTTAAATTTAAAACCCTTTTAATAATGAGCCCAAAGTAATTTGTTTAGAAGATTTGTAAGTATATCACCCTCAACTTTAGAGGGTACACAACAATAAAACAATCTAAATCAGTAGAAAAAATTAAATTTGTGAATTTAAAATTTAACAATTCGAGACATACCTCATAGCATAAATATAAAGGGTTTGAATAGTACAGAAATCTTAGAGATCTAAGAATAAAAAGAATGAAAAGTCAATACCAACAAAGATATGTTAAAAGGACATTTTCCATGTCTCTTCAAATTATAAAAAATATTTTTTGAAATGCATCTAATTTAATAAATCAAATTTAATATATATTTTTTATATTAATTAAAATAAAATTAAGTGTTTAATGTTGAGTGTTAATGATTTGTGAATAATCTTATGTAAAAAATATTGAATTGAATGGTGGATTGTCAACTAGTAATGAACAATTTAGAGTGTTCCCCAAACTTGGACACTTAGGTATTACAAGCCCCATTACCTTCATGTGAGTTTTCAAAGTATGTTAATCATATTACATGCTACAAATATTTAGTATGTTACCTAGGAAAAGAATTTGTGTTATCCCCAATGTTATGTTTTATATTTAATGCAACATTGAATTGTTGAATTGTTTACCCACTAAGTAAATGATCTCTTGTTTAAGATCTTTGTACAATAAAGTGATCCTATGATTTTTTTTAAAAATTTATAGGAGAATATAAGTGTAAAATAAATAGTTAGAGAATTTTAAGAAGGTGGTATTATAATTTGATTAAAAATTATATTACAACATCTTAACATCATATATATATAAGGAAAAAAATCTTTCAATTAATTATATAAAATATTAAAAGTGTTTTTTAATGATGTTATTTAGATTTTCAAAAGTCTCCAAGCTATCAAGAAGAATTTTTAGATCCACCTTTAGGGGAGACGATCTAGTAGTTGAGCACCCTAAATTCACACTTCTCAAAATCCTACATGGAAATTTCAAATCACTCCTAATTTTTTACAACAGCTTACTTAGCAAATCCCCTACTTATAACTAAGATTTCAAGGCCACATCATAAAAAATGATGTCACGTCAGAATGCATTTTGCCAAGGTGTCCAAAATAGCCCAAAAAAGGTGAGACCAATGGTCATGCAAAAGGGAAATTCATACTTGTGTAGCCAATGTGGCATCACATTGTTGGTTGCTTTTAACAATTGTGGGTAGTCATCATCAACAATAACAACTTTAAAGTCACAACTATCAGTACTAAATCAACAACTGTTATCACAACCATTGGACATTAAATCATCAATTGTGGGTATTAAATCAACAACTGTGGTTATTAAATCAACAACTACTATCAGAGCCATTGAAACACGCTCAGGTACTAGGTGCTCTCCCCTAGGTAATGACCAATAATGTGAGAGCTAAAAAGAAGGGGGCTACTATTTTTCAAGATAAGCTTTCAATTTAATATGTAGTAGTTGTTTCTTTGTATCATGAAGCCCATCACTCCATAATTATAAATCTTGAAGATACCCTACATTGGGCCAATTCTTAAGATTTCTTTCTCATTCATTGCTAACTTCCAATTTAAAGAAAACTTATAAATTTTTACAATACTCAAAGAGAAGAGAAATGATCAATAAAGCATACAAGCACCTCTACCTAATTAACAATTACTTTCACATAGTGTTTTGAAATCATATTATCCCACAATTGATATGTAGACACCCAATCGACTTTACCACATAATTAATTAAATTTTATTTTTAATTAATTATTCTCAAATTCTCTTAATCAATTAAATAATTAAATTATTTAGTTAATTATTAACCTTTCCCTTTATAATTAATTAAATTTTATTTAATTAATTATATTCACTATTTTCTAATAAAAAGGTTAACTAATTTAACCTTAGTGTGCATTCTTTAATTCCTCTAGAACCCATTAATTAATTAATATCTAATTAATTAGTCAAATCATATTTTTAATTTCAAAATTTCATACTTGCCATCATCTGCTATGTGTCACTCATTTTTACATGTGCAAGTTTGCACCTTCCCTCCCAATAACCCTTCAATAAAGACAAATGCCACTTTCTAGTTTGACCTTATATGGGATCACCTCCTTCTTCTTAATAAAACCCAATTTTAAACTTGAACCTCTCACATGATTCACAAAAGTCAAACCTTACCTCTTTTGGAATGCCTACCATAATCCACCTTTATTCTAAGCCTATCCATATTATTAAACCTCCATCTTGACAAATCCCTTTCTCGCCACTTGTCATTTTCCTCTTGCTTGAGATAGTCATTCTAATCCAAGCCCTTGATCTTTTGAAAAGATCTAAGTCATGCATCCCTTTCAACTAGGGACTATAAATAAGAAGCATTTACTCTTCATTTTCATCAAGTATTTTCTAGTGTGTTCATACTGCTAATTTTCCTCCATAACTTCCATTGCAAGTAGATCATGTTAAAATATTCATATTTTACTTTCACGACTCAATTTATGATATGTAACTCCCAAGTACTCCCTTAGAAAGCACTAATTACATATGCATACAAATTAATAATGAAATATGATTATGCACTATCTAACCCCCTAATCAATATCTCATTATTATAATATTTCAAAATCCCTAGAGGATAATTACATGTGTCCCAACCCTCATGTATGGGTTTTCTATTTTTCTCTCTCTATGAATGTTCAACATGCATACACAATTATCCATCTACAAATTTCTATAAGAACATACAAGGTGAATAACACACTTAATACTAACACTTTCCTTGTCACAAGATCTCCTCAATTCTACCCATGCAATCCAAGTATTTACCCACATCCCCTCCCTTCACCACCTATACTAGTCAATCATAAACCATTGCACCTTTCTTTTACAAATATGTAGTCATGAAAAATGGTTGGAGAGTGGTTAAGAAAAAAGAATCATTTAGCCCCTTTATCCTTCTAATCAACCCTCTCTTTATCATGGTCACTCTCATTCTCATTCCCCCTCTTCATTTGGCTTTTCTATTGATATTTTACCTTTCCATCAAATATGAAGATACCTTTCAATACGAACAACATGTGTCACTTCCCAATTAATTTATTATTTACACAAATGATAAACACATATCTCCATCCTCATCAATTCTGCTAAAAATATATAAGGTCAAAAAGTCTATTAAGAAATAGAAACTTGATATTACATTTCTCCAAGAAATTAAATGAATTATCATTCTTCTTGATGATACTCTATTACAAAATGTATGGAATAATTTTCTTCTTGATTAAAGTGGATGAGTTGTTTCAGGATGTCCAGACATGTTATTGATAGGAGTAAAGACCCTTGACATGATTGTGTTTGATCTCTTACCTTTTTTAATGCGTGAATTAATATATTTTTCTTTACATATGCTTTTAAAAATTCTATAAAATGAGTTGCACTTTGTGAAATTCTAACTTAGACTATATTAGAATATTTCAACATGGTGACTAAGTGGAGCACAATAGTTATCATATTTGGTATAACAATATTGAACTCAAGTAAGATAAAATTAAGAATTGGATTCATTGTCATATTTACTTTGGTGTGGTTGATCTATTACATGAAATATTATGAATCCATATTCAAAATTGATATATTTTGTCTATTTATAATGTAAGATCTTCAACTTTATTTCTGCTCTGAATTCCAAGTTTAGGTTTGAATGATAGTTTTTGACCAGTGTATGCAAACAAGTAGATTGGTGTTTTTGTTTTTTTTGTTTACCAATACAATATGGAATTTCAATGCAAAACATAAACTAACAATTGACTGATGATAAATTGCAGACTTCTGATTTTTATTGCAGCAAACACTAAAACCAAATTTTGAACAATTTACAACATCCAAAATCAGAAGTGGCATATCGAGAGTTTTGCGTTGATCTGGGAAGGGCTTATTTATTGCCAGAATTGATGAATTGAGCAATTTAAGAGCTTCCAAATGAATACAATGGCTCCAATGCTATTTATTTGCTATAACTATAATTATCAAAAACTTTTATTGCAATAACAAGTAGATCTGAAGCTAATTCCTCCAAGTTGCCAAGCAAGGTGACCAAATTGAGCAAATTTCCTTAATTTTTTGTTGATTCCACTCATGTATGCCTTGCAGAGACTGCAAAAACCTTTATTTAATGATGCGGGAGCATCCCCGGTTCATAGCAATCTTGCATCAACCAAAAATATTTTCCTTTTTGTTTTGCTTTATGTTTGCAGTTTCGGCATTTATTTCTGGTGTCATGGATTTGGCTCACCAGATCCTATGGAGTTGAATTCTACTTGAAGACTTTATCATCTTCCTTATTCCCAAACCGCAAAGTATTTGGATATTTTTTCGGCAAGTTATCACTATCGATTTCCATGACAGTTTCCTCTTACTGGTTGACAATTTCCTGTTACCGGTTGCCTGGACCTATTTGCATTTGTGATCTACCAGATCCTTTCATACCTTGTGGATCCCTGAGCATTAATTTTTATGTTCCTTGACCTATGGCTGACCTTTTCCCATGATCTACACTTCCTCCTTTGGATTCTCCGTATGAATCTCTTGGCGAAGGCCGACCTTGTTGGTTTTACACGTTAGGTCTTGTTCTTCGGGTTTTCATCCCTTTTTGGGCCAACCGGGTCCCCTTGGATCGTATAAATCATTGTAATTGAGCATTAGAATGTAATAAAGTAGTTAGACTGAGTGTAGAAGATAGATCTTAAGATTGAAGGTCCCAGTTGTGACCTATTTTGTACTTTGAGCATGTTTTAGTAGGTCTATGAGCCGGTTTTTATAACCCAATTGTTACCGGTTG
Organism: Cryptomeria japonica; assembly: GCF_030272615.1. Classification (NCBI taxonomy): domain Eukaryota; kingdom Viridiplantae; phylum Streptophyta; class Pinopsida; order Cupressales; family Cupressaceae; genus Cryptomeria; species Cryptomeria japonica. Next base: position 561,051,625 of record NC_081405.1, read on the forward strand.
GTTGTAATCAGTTCTCATGAAATAAAACAATCTGTTCTGCATTGCCTCCATCATATCTTTGTGTTTTCGTTGTGTTTACTCTTGCTGACCAGTCCGGATTGATCTCTTTGAGGTCCCTCCTAACCGATGACTGCTTCATTTAATTATTTGATGCTGCTAACAATGAGATTCCAACCATTTTCCAACCCTAAATACTGAAGATTGTTGTTGCAGATGCCACATAGACCTCTAAGGAGGTACAACTGGCATAAGGGTCTAAGAAACCCCAATTCAATTGCAACAAATCTTATCTGTATCTTTTGAATAAGATTTTCGCCTCCTCACTTACCAATATGAATTATCAAAACAAATTTAACCACTGATCTGCTCAACAAACAGGCTGGGGTATCGTCCAACTTAAAAATTCTTCAAGAGTTTTCGTTCTTGAATAGAAATACTAATGTGATATTTGTGACCAAAGCTCTGCCTCAATTTCTCATGAAGAAAAATGACTTCCAAATACCTTTTAAAAGGCTCCAAAACCCTAGGTCGTCACTTTTAGGGTTTCTATGATTTCACTTAATATTTTTTAATAAAATACAAGTCTTCCTTTAAAAATTGACCCCTTAGGCATTATATTTTATTATTATTATGTTTTCCCCTTTTTATTACAACATTTTATGTCTCAAACGCCTAGGAAAAAGGGGGCCAACTTATTATAAAGTGATTATAATATCACTTTAATATAATTTATTTAAATCCATAACTTAGGAAATATTAAAATATTTCCTTATTTACTCATAAAATTCAATCTGAGACTCAGATCTGAATTCCATTTGAAGCACTGTGGCCACCAATGCCACCTGAGTCTTGCAGGTTAATTGGCAATTCATCCTAAAAAATAAGAACTCGCCCTAAAAAATAAGAACTCGCCCTAAAAAATAGGGACCTCACTCCAAACTCCAAAAACTGCTCAAAAGGCTTCTGCTCTACTTTGTGGTCCCCTGGGTAGTCATCCAATTAACTACCAATTCTCTCTAAAATATAGGAGACTTCCCTTAAAAAGTAGGAATTGTTTTGTAAACGCTCAAAACGGCTCACACAACCCCTGCAAATCTCTATGCCCCTTGAAAAGAGTCCCCTAACCACCTGGTTGACCTACGAGAACTCGAGTGATAGGTCAACCCTCTGCTCATCGTATGTCGCCTAGAAAAGGGGACATTACAATAAGGCTAGAGTTGATAGGAAACTTAGAAAGTTTGATACATATTATATCTCACATCATCTTTAAATCTATTTCCTTCTCACTATAGTTCATTTTTTAGATACATTATTCCTTCATACGCTCTAATCACTTTCCCATTCTTTCCAGTGGCTATATATCTCATTCTAACATTCACTTTCTCAACTTCCTTTCCAAATGAACACTACAAATATAAATAGTGATTGTGTTTACTATATTGTGAATTTAGAGTTATATTCCCAAGCTACAAGAACTTGAGGAAATATGAATTAAGTGGTAGTTTGTTTCTCTCTTAATGCTTGAATTTATTCATTCCTTTGGTAGAATAGTGGCCTATAAATTTACACATAAAGAAAGGCCTTTCTAAGAGAAATCAGAGGATGATAGGAAAAAACTTTCTTCTAAACCTAGCAATGGTATGATTCATTCCACTATTGTTTGTATTCAATCAAAGAAAATCAAAGAAAGGCTACATTGGAATAAGAATGGAAATTGAGGCTCCAAATTATTATCTAACTACTTGAATTACAAACATCAAAAGAAGAAAACATGTTCACTACATGATGACCAAGTCTCACTTCATGTGGATATCTCTATGATAACTTCATTGTTTCAATATTTATATAGGACGCTCTTTAACAATCGAACTCTAGTTTAATAATCAAAGAATATATTTTTATGTAGACAAATGATGAAGTTAATATAATGGAGGTAGATATACTTCAAATACAAAGATTAACATGTGGAAGCATACTTATAATGTCATGCAGAAGGAAAATCAAATACATAAGAAAGGAAAAAATGATATCATCTTATATTCATCAGAGGTGTATGATACATCTATTTATATAGACTACAACAAGATAGTAGGCTCTTCTAATCATATAGAGAGATGCATTTATCTAATTCACTAAAAAATTCCCTAGAGTATAACTATACTAGATAACCTAGTTGAACTAAGCCAACTAGTAGGAAGACCAGTTTACAAAATGTATGGTAAACTATATTTATAAAACTATTTTTTAGCTAATCCTTCCATAATATGTTGGTAAGTCTCATGTGCATAGATTATGATTCCTGTTAGAGTATTCGGGTATTTACTTGATTAATTAAACAATATTTGTTTAATTATTTAAGTTCCCTTTATCTCTTTTACACTTAAGCTAACTTTAGGTGCATAAACCTAGGTTTTTCATTGTAAGAAGAAGGATTATCACATTACACATTTTGTGAATATTGAGCTCTCATCTTTTTGAGCATATTTTCTGTGTATTTGTTTTATCTGTTATTTTGCTTCCTTGCTTCTCCTTGTAACAGGTTTTTCAACTTGCAGAGATCATTTGGGCTCCTGTTGTGTTGTGTTTCTCAACTCTCACATGGTATCAAGCCACAGATCTGCAGCTATCTGTTCTTGTTTTGAGATTTTCTACATTGGAAGCAGATCTGGGGTTTCATAATTTTTTTATGTACCTAGGGATAGGATTTTTCTTCTGAGCATTTTGGGCCTAAACAGACCTCACCATCGTGCTCAAAAGGCCCAAAAACCCTTATGGTCATATAAAATTTGACCTATTTTGGTTTCTGAGCTTCTGGGAGTATTTTTTTCTCAGATCCAAGTCGTATGACCCTGGCACGCAGTTCGAAAAAAATTCAAATTTTTTTTTTTTTTTGCCTTTTTACGGCATGCAGGCCGGATTTTTATTTTTTGGAAAAATCACAAAAAGAAATCAAAAAAATCAAACACACCACGGTGAAAAGCAACTTTTTTTAAAAAAATTGTTTGGAGGGGGGTTCCCATGGTATGCAGGGTACCATGGGCCCCCTATCATGTTGCAGGCCCTGTACAACCACCGCCGACACCATTTCAGCCCCCACCGGCAGCTTTCCCCGGCCCCGCCGACCCTCTGGCCCCTGCCAGTAGCTCCCTCCGACCTTGCCGCCGTGCTCAGCCTTCGGCTACCCGGCCTCCCCGCCGCCTGCTGGCCCTCGACCTCCCCACCGCCTGCTGGTCCCTAGCCCTCTACTGCTCCCCTACGGCCACCTCCTCATCACTAGATGGGCCCTGGCCTCCCCGCCACCAGCCCTGGCTCTGCCCTCCACTCGGCCCAACCCCGTCGTTGCCGGCCTCCTTGTGGCCCCCGTCGCCTGACCCTGCTCCGCCGCCGCCGGCCTCCGTGTAGCCCCACCATCATCAGCCTCCCTCTGGCCCCACCAAAATCTGCTTCCCAACTACTGCTACCAACCCCCGGCCACCAGAGTGCCACTCACTGGCCACCTCCACCCAAACAACCACCAAACTACCCATTCCTCTTGTTTTGAAGGGGGGTTTGGTTTTTTGGCCATATCTTGGGCATACAAAGTCATTTTTTCAAAAACAAATAGGCGTCGGAAAGCTGATTCTGAGCCGGACCTCATCATATTGGTAATTCTTTCCAATTTTTCTATTTGACTATGTTTTTTTTCTAGTAAAAGTGAGGTCTCTTTTTTGCACTCTAGGGGACGTAGAATGAGCATCTGAAGTCCGTTTTTTGAAAAGTTTATATTTTTGGAAAGCATGTGTTGTGTAATTTCCATCCATATAAGTTTTATTTCCATATTCTTCTCCATGCATATTTTATTTAGTTTTTTTCTTTTCAGCACTCTGGTGGATATCTTGGTTGTTTCAGGTCCTGGGATCTCTTCTCTAGGTAGGATGTCTCTATTTTGGTTCTCATTTCTATTTTCAGTATTTTTATCATTATAGCTTGTATTTATGCAAACACACTGAGATAAAGTGCCATCACGCATTGTTTACTTAGAATCTTGCACCTCTTGTGCCTTATTGTACATGCACTACTTATAAAGTGCCATGAGGGGGTTGATGTTTGCCTTGTTTTCCATCTACCTTTGTCCAGTGAGTGTTCCTTCCATGACATTCACCTCATGATGTGTGTCAAGTGAGTGTTCCTTCCACGACACCATCTACTTTTCTCAGCACCTTTGATGTTCCTGGTTCTTCGTCATGCAGTTCTTCTTGGCTGTTCTTTTCAGTGTTCCTGTCCCTCTCCCGCTTCCGCATTATGGGGAGGTTTGTCCTGTTGGTTCTAATGCTTCCATGGTTTGATTGATCAGCTCTTCAAGCTTTGGTGTTTTCATGTCGTCTGTATCTTCTATTTCAGTTGTTTGCCTTGTTTGCCTTCTGATTTGAGCAGTGTCATTTGAGGGCACTCATACAGATCATAGTCTTCTCTACCTGGTCATGTTCTATTTTAGTGGAGGTTCTTCAGATCAGCAATTATTCTTCGACAAAGTTTGCAGGTTCTTCATGCTTCAGTGGTGTTCTTTTCCATCTCTTTTTGGAGTAGAGTTTTTTCCCACGTGGTTTTATCTATTTCTCTAGTTTGTAGAGATTTCATTGTATTTGGGTACCTGATCAGGCCTTGTTGTTGGGACCCATATTTCTTGCTTTCAGTAGTTGTTCTAGGTTTTAGCTTCTCCCTAAGTCTAGCTTAAGGGGGGGTGTTAGAGTATTCGGGTATTTACTTGATTAATTAAACAATATTTGTTTAATTATTTAAGTTCCCTTTATTTCTTTTACACTTAAGCTAACTTTAGGTGCATAATAATTAATTCTTTTATTAATTATTATGTGCAAACCTAGGTTTTTCATTGTAAGAAGAAGGATTATCACATTACACATTTTGTGAATATTGAGCTCTCATATTTTTTAGCATATTTTTTGTGTATTTGTTTTATCTGTTATTTTTCTTCCTTGCTTCTCCTTGTAACAGGTTTTTCAGCTTGCAGAGATCATTTGGGCTCCTGTGGTGTTGTATTTCTCAACTCTCACACTATTTTTTAGTTAATCCTTCCATAATATGTTGGTAAGTCTCATGTGCATAGATTATGATTCCCATATGGTTAAGGTTCTAACAAAATTTAGATCCATATGGTGCTAATCGACTATCAAGATCATATGGGTTAGGCACAACTAGGTGTTGATAACATATGGATCTAAACTCATCATACTAGTGCAAATGCATATGCATCCACATCTAGGCAAAGAAAAATATAAAGAAGTAAAGAAGGCTCTCAGAAAAGGTGTTGTCAAAGTTCATGTCTCAACTCTCAAATTTGTTTGGCATGAATAAAGAGTGTGGGTGAGGTGTCTTGCACTAAGCTGCATATAATTGATTGATGCATGCATCCATACATATAAATGAAGCCATTATGTTAAAATTTTATTCATGTGAAATGTGTCTTGGAAGTAAGTGTGTGTGTGTGTAATGCAATATTGTGATATGAGTTATGTTGATGTTGATTCAATATATAAGAAACTTGAGTCACATATAATTATGATTGAATCATTCACCCTTTCTTGTAAATAAATGGGCTCCATTGTGTCTATCACAAATTGAAGAAATTGTATTGGCACGATGATCTTAGGAACTACCAATCATGTCAAAACTTATTGTATGATTGTGTCTGTATCACTTTGACCTTTCTTATACATAATTAGAATATCCATATGTGTTTCTATGTTGATCACAAAATATATGGATGTGTCTATGTCAAGATTGAAGTTGTCAATAAGGTGATACCAATGGAGCTTCAAAATTGGTATATGTGAAGCTAAGTGAGGAAGATTCCAAAACTTAATCCCCTAGTGTTGCCCATAGTTGTAGAATCAAGCACAAGGAAACATTGCATAACATAAAAATCTTGATGAAGGTTTTGTTTGTGGAAAATATTTTTTCTAGGCCCATAGTATGGTTATTGAGGACAAGGTAAGTTAACTACAAGTTCATGAGTGAAGTACATGTCTTTCAATTGTTTCTTACTACACCAAAAAATTTGGTTCTTTGTATGTGTTATCATTTTTTTAAGGATAATGAATGAGGGTATTTTTCATAAGAAAGTAGTGACTTGTACATCTTCTTTCTCTATGTCATGGCCAAGATGAATAAAAGACGTGAAAAAGGTGTGAATAGCATTACCATGTATTCATAAAAGGTACATGATATGTATTATAGAGAATATAGTAGGAGAAAAAGATCCTTTTATAAATTAGAAAAATACATCCATATGATTTTCTAGAGAAACCCCAGAGTACAACCTACCAAATTGTCTAGTTGAAATAAGCTTACTAGTAGGAGGATCAATTTATAAAATTTAATGGATTGTATTTATATAATTGGTTTTACATAAGTCTTCCACAATATTCTAATAGGTGTTATGCATGTGTTCCACATTTTTCATGTGACCAAAGTTTGTCTAGATGTCTCATCCATATGATACTAGTTAGTTGTAATTATCATGTGGAGCAAGCACATTTAGTGTCAATTGTGTATGGAGTTAAGAAAATTGTATCAATGCAAATATAAGTTCACCCATGTATAAGTTGCAGATAATTTCAAGAGGTAAAGAAGGAGCTTGTAGAATATATTATCATTTAGCTAATGTAAGTATTCTAAATTTGAATGGTATAATTGGAGAGAGAGAGAGAGAGAGAGAGAAGAGAGAGAGAGAGAGAGAGAGAGAGAGAGAGAGAGAGAGAGAGAGAGAGAGAGAGAGAGAGAGAGAGAGAGAGAGAGAGAGAGAGAGAGAGAGAGAGAGAGAGAGAGAGAGAGAGAGAGAGAGGAGAGAGAGAGAGAGAGAGAGAGAGAGAGTATTGCACTCAGTATGTGCATGTAAATGGAGAATGAAAAAGAGGTGGAAAATGACTATCTTATTCCTAACATTAGTAAAAACTAGTTTTGGATGAGAAATTTTAGATCATTATGCTGAAGCTTTAAGGATGTGATAAGATTTCAAGATTGGTAGTGGTTAAGATCTAGTTTCTAAATAACTATTTTTTTTAATGGTAGAGATTAAGGGAGTCAAATAAGGAGAGCACACAAAGTGGTCATATTTTTTCAAAATATATAATGTAGCATACAGTATGCTCCTCCTAAAAGGTTAACATTTTAAGCATTTCACAATCCGTTCAATGGAAAAGGATGTAATATCGCATAGTTTATGCCAAAAAAAAAATTGTTAACATTTTAATGGATATATAGTACAGTTTACAAGTTTTTACAGTGGACACTCTTGAAAAATTAAAAAATGAGTATGACCCACCCCTCACCCCTCAATTTTGAGGAAACTAATCAAAAAAAATTTTAAAAAATTGAATGTGGATAGATTGAAGTCTAGAATGTAAAGATTTAATTTCCTTAAAATTTGGAAGGTGGACAAAAAATGACTCTAAAAAATCTATACATAGGTTTCCAAGAAAAAAATGAGACACTAGCAAAACAAATTAAAAAGATGGAAAACTTAATTTTTTTAATTTTGATAAAAGTTTATATGGTTAGAAAGGTATTATAGGCTTGAAGCATTTTTTAATAATGTCAACAAATGTCTAAAAATAATGGAGATCATGTAAAAATAAAAATAAAAATAAAAAAATTGTATGTTTTCTACAAAACACATATTTGGGTGTGTAACATGTATATCTAGCCCTTTGGGTTGGATATCCAAGACAAATCCAACACTAAGGATTAGAATTTTTCAAAGTAAGATATAATGTATAGGCAGTATAAAATATTTATCTAATACTCATGTGGCTGAAAATATGAGTGTATTATAATGCACTCACGTTATAACCAACTTTTGTTATATGTGATAATGTTATATCTTGCTTTAGAATTTTCCTATGTAAGATATAATGTGTATGAATTATAAAATACTTATATAATGTTCATGTGGTTGCAAACATGAGTCTATTCTAGTGTACTCATGTTATAACACATTTGTGTTATATGTGTAGACACTTAAATTTGACTAACTAATTTAATCAAATTTTAATCCCTTTAGTCGCTTATGTTAATTAAATAATTTATATTATTTAATTAAATATGGTATTCCTTTCCCTTTGGATTAATTAATTTAATTAATAACGCCTTGTCCTTGGCCTATTAATTGGTTAATCTTGTTAATTAATTAATCCCCTTTTAAACCTTTCTTCTATTAAATAAAATTATTCATTTTATTTTATTTTATTTTATTCATATTATCCTCTTCCTCTAGTTAATTAATTAATTTAGTCACATGTCTCCTAACCTAAACCACCTTCTAACCCAGCCCCTATGCTAACTCATGGGTTCTAACTAACCCCATCCATCTAACCAACCTTATCTTATCCATTCTAACCTCCCTCCTCACATGTGTGTGCACATTCCCTATTTTCCAAATATTAGAAAATATCTAATTTTGGGTGGTTATTGCCCAAAGCGGACATATGTCCTTAGAGACACATGTCATTCCCTTCAAAGACATGTGTCCCTCTTGGGGACACTTGTCTTTCTTGTTTGAGATCTTATTCCACATGGCTTTCTACTTGTCCTCTTTGAGGACAAGTATCTCATTTTCAACCTCCTTCATCTCCATTTCACTTTCCTATTTAAACCCTCCCTTTTCTACGCAATTCATCCACTTTCATACAACCATACTGTCATAATGCTAAAATATCCACTTTTTCATAATCATATTGTTACCCTGCTGAAATCATCACTCACCTAGCATGTCATTTTCATCAACCTCATATTTTCATCAAACGTCATGGAGCATAATCGAGCATCCACAATGTCATGAGCACACATCAAATCGAAGAACTCTCAAATTGAAGCAAATATTCAGTTTGCATTCGTTTGTCATTTCGATTTCCATTTCCGTTTTAACATTCTTATCTTAAGGTGTTTGATTTCTTTGTGTTTTCTAGATTGTTAATTTCGATTTCAATCATTTAGTTTTGCACCCACATTTTCATCAGACATTTTCTAGCATGCCCAGTGGGACCCACTTCACAAGTCATATCTCATGTTTTCTTATTCTTTGAGTGTGTTTTTTGCAGATTTTAAATACTTGCAAGCAAGAACATAGGATAAAAGGTGGATTTCCACCTCAACGGAGGTCTATTTCATCTACAACGCGATTTTGAGAAACCATGGGAATGCCACCAGAAATCATTACAGAAGGTAAAATTTTGACTATTTGCTCTCGGGTTTTTTCTATTTTATGTTTGCATTTAGCAGAAAAATGATGGGTTTGAATGCAAAAATGGCAGGTTTGTACTAACATAATTAATTAGAATTTTCTCTACTTAATATAGCATTCTATAACTTTTATCAAAATAGCAAGTTTGCATGTAGATATGGAAGATTTGTTGTTAAGTCTTTTTGGGTGGTTTTAAACTGGTCTGTGTTATTTTTATGGTCTGGCGGGTTTGCTTCTTAGTATAGCAGGTTCACATCTTATTCCAGCATATTTGATGCTAGTTATGGCGAGTTTGCAATTTCCTTCTCTATTATAGTGGTTTTGAACTGTGCTTTAGAAAGTTTGTGGTCTATATTTTTTTGCCATTTTTTCCAAAATTCTTATTTGATCAGATTATGACTAATCGACTAATGTTTGTGTCTTGATGGGATTTCACTAAAAGTTGTGCATCTATCTTGCATATTAAAGACCCCACGCTTTTAAAACAATAACAAATTATTTTTGACTAAGGGAAAATAGGTTTTAAGGGGACCAGATTGTTAGGGTTTCAAGTAGATCCGAAGCAAATATGAACTAACAATTATATGCAAATTTAAATACAAAAGATAAAGAAATAAAACAGGACATAGATAACACAGAGATTTAATGTGGTTCGCCCAGAATGGGTTACATCCACCATACACAGTCGTCCAATCTTTCTTATTATCCAGCAAAAATAGTACATCAACCTTACAATGCCTTAAGCATCCCAACCGCTTATAACATGTGTTTTTAGGGCAACAAACAAAGTCGGCCTTTTTAGGGTTTTATTACAATGTCGGTTTTCATCAACCCCCGCTCCCACCCCCGAACCCCCACTTCCGACGAGGATACGTGCTGAGTGTACAGTACTTTGCTGATCAGGCTCCACACCAAACAATCTCCCACTTGGAGACTGATACTACATGACACCACTGTACATGCAACATCCGCTGGATAAAACACTATGACCCGACTAGTATAAATTCCATAATTATCAATCAAGAAGACCAACAGAAACTGATGAAGAAATCAGCTTCTCCTGTGGAACTACCTTTGTGAACATATCGGCAGGATTCTCACTTGTGTGACTTCTCAAGCCTTTACTGACCCTCCTCCAAAACAGTCTGGATGAAGTGGTACCTGAGCTGAATGTGCTTTGTCCTTGAATGAAAAGCAAAGTTCTTCGCAAGATGAATGGCACTCTGGCTATCAGTATACAATGGGCTATCCTCTTGTGTCTGACTCAATTCCTCCAGAAAACATTGCAACCAAATCATCTCCTTGCTGGCTTCTGTAGCAGCAACACACTCAGCTTCAGTGGTTGAAAGTGCAACAACCTTTTGCAGCCTAGAAATCCAACTAACTGCAGTTCCCCCTATAGTAAAAACATACCCTGTAGTACTCCTCTGTTAATCAATATCACCAGCTAGAATAGAGTCAACAAATCCACTTAGAGAAGCATTAGATCCTTTGAAACATAATGTCTTCGTAGTAGTTCCTTTCAAATACCAAAGAATTCATTTCATAGCATTCCAATGTTCCATACCCAGATTACTCATAAACCTGCTCACAACTCCCACTGCATGTGTAATATCTGGCCTTGTGCATACCATTGCATACATCAAACTGCCAACAGCTGATGAATACGGGATGTTAGACATTTTATTAACCTCTTCCTGTGCCTTTGGGCACATCTCCTTAGTCAATTTGAAATGACTAGCCAAAGGTGTACTAACTGCTTTTGCATCCTGCATGTTAAATCTTTTCAACACCTTCTTTATATACTCACTTTGGGACAAATTCAAGGTTCTATTTTTTCTATCCCGTGTAATCCTCATACCAAGAATTTTCTTAGCTACACCCAAATCCTTCATAGCAAATGACCTAGCTAATTTTTGTTTAAGATCATTTATATGTTGCATGTTAGACCCAGCAACAAGCATGTCATCAACATAAAGCAACAGGATAATATAACTGCCATTATCAAATCTCTTAAAATATACAAAATGATCAGAATGACATCTATGATAACCATGTTCAGTCATGAAACTATCAAATTTTAAATACCATTATCGGGGTGCTTGCTTTAGGCCATACAGACTTTTCTTCAACCAGCACACCAAGTTCTCCTTACCTTTGACCTCATATCCCTATGGTTGCAACATGTAAATTTCCTCCTCCAAATCTCCATGGAGAAAAGTTGTTTTGACATCTAATTGTTCAAGATGTAAATCATCTGCAGCCACAAGACTAAGTACAGTTCTAATTGAAGTCATTTTTACAACTGGAGAAAATATTTCATCATAATCTATACCTTTTTTCTGTGCAAAACCTTTTACCACAAGTCTGGCCTTATATATTTTCTGACCTCCTTCCTCCTCCTTCAGTCAATAAACCCATTTGTTGGGTAAGGCTCTTTTTCTGTAGGTAAAGGGACTAAGTCCCAAGTCTTATTTTTCATCAAGGAGTCCATCTCCTCTTTCATGCCTAGCTCCCACTGTTGTTTGGCATCTACCTACATTGCTTCTTCATATTCTTCTGGTTCACCAAAATCCGTTAATAAAATAGAATACAAAGAAGGAGAAAATCTTTCAGGGGGTCTACATGTCCTTGTAGAACATCTAACACTTGCAGGAGTTTGTGGGACAATCTATTGTTGTTGAGCATCAGGTACCTATGGCACTTCATTTTCAGGAATCTCATCCAACACCACATATTCTTGTTTGTCCTGTTCATGCTTCTTTTCTTGCATTTGTTCTTTATACATAACCTTCTCATTGAATATAACATCTCTACTTCTAATTATTTTCTTATTTTCAAAATCCCATAACCGATAGCCATATTCATCTATCCCATATCCAATGAAGGTACATTTCTGAGATTTAGCATCAAGCTTGGTTCTGTTTTCTTTATCAACATTGACAAAAGTTTCATAACCAAAAGTTTTTAGAAAAGAATAATTTACCTTTTTACCAGTCGATGCCTCCTCTGGAATACCACCATCCAAAGGGGTTGAAGGTTCTCTATTTATCAAATAGATAGCAGTATTTACAGCATCTACCCAAAAATGTAAGGGCAATCCAGCATGCAATCTCATGCTCCTCATGCATTCCATGATAGTCCTATTCATTCTCTCTGACACACCATTTTCCTATGGAGTTCCTGGAACTGCCTTCTGCTTTCGAATCCCATTTAAGGAGCAGAAATCTTCAAATGCTTTGCTGCAATACTCACCTCCATTATCCGATCTGAGACACTTCAACTTTTTTTCTGTCTCATTCTCAACCAAAGCTTTCCATTTCTTAAAAGTTTCAAAAACATCTGATTTTTGTTTTAGGAAATATACCCATGTTTTTCTGGTTGAGTCATCAATAAAAATAACATAATAGCAAGAGCCACCAAGAGATGATACCTGAGCTGGTCCCCAAATATCTGAATGTACAAGCTCTAACTTCTCACTCTTCTTCTCTTTCCCAACCTTGAGAAATCTAACTCTTTTCTATTTACCATAAACACAGTTTTCACATAACTCTAAATCAATCTTCTTTAGTCCTGGCAATAGATTTTTGGAGTGTAGGATTTTCATCCCTTTCTCACTCATGTGCCCAAGCCTATGGTGCCACATTATCGAATCTTTTCTTGCAACATTTATTGTTGTTGTCCCTGTAGTAACTTTATCTGTAGTAGCTAAGGTAGAGTAAGTGTTACCAGCACATAGATATAATGTGCCTACCTTCGCACCTTTAGCTACTACTAATGATCCTTTAGTGACCTTCCACATACTATCTGAGAAGGTAACTATGCAACCTTCACTACCTAGTTGCCCTACAGAAATTAAATTTCTTCTTAAATTAGGAACATGTCTTACCTCCTGCAGAAACTAGTCATTACCATTCTGCAACTTGATCTTTATCTTTCCTTTTCCAACAATTTGACAGGGCTCATCATCACCCAAATATACCTGTCCAAAATCACCTTGAACATAATCTAGAAAATATTTTCTATGGGGTGTAGCATGAAATGAAGCCCCAAAATCTATTACCCAGGAATCATTAACATTATCCAAACATAAGATTAAAGCATCTTGTAAAGTATTACTTGCAATATTAGCCTCCTACCTTCATTTTTATTTTTGTCTCCTTCTTTGTTTTTCCGAGACCAACAATCTTTCTTTAGATGACCAGGCTTTCCGTAGTACCAGCAATCTTTCTTTCCTCTAGATTGAGAGCATCCTTTCTTTGACTTCCCTCGTGACTTCTCATTCCTAGGGCCTTTTCCTCTTTCCTTTGATCTTCCTTTGTTCTCCACATTCAAAACACTACCCGATGATGTTGGAGTCTCACCTGTGCTTTTCCTTCGCATTTCCTCGCGTAGGATAACACCAACAATATCATCAAATACCAAAGTATTTTTACCAGAGACAAAGTTACTTACAACCATAACCAAGCTATTCCAGCTTTCTAGCAAAGAACATAAAATCAAGAGAGCCCTAACCTCTTCTGCAAAGGTAACTTTTACCGAAGACAATTGACTGGTGATTGTATTAAATTCATTTAAGTGCTCCACTATAGATCCTCCCTCACTCATTTTCAAATTAAACAAATGCTTCATAAGAAATACCTTATTCGAAGCAGAGGGTTTCTCATACAACTTAGCCAATGTTTCCATCAAATCTACAGCCGTTTTTGCTTCTGTTATATTGAATGCTACAGACGGCGCAAGGCACAATCGAATGGATCCTAGTGCTTTTCTATCTAAAATGTCCCACTCTTCATCTGACATTGTGGTCGCTTTCTTTGCCTTTCCTTCCAATGGCCGCCACAAATCCTTTTGATACAAGTAATCCTCCATCTGCATTTTCCATAACTAATAATTCTGGCAGTTAAACTTTTCGACCTTGAATTTGGAATCCTCCATTGCTCCCACTCAAATATGAAAGTCCTACCAATTTACAGAAAACCTCACTCTGATACCAATTGTTAGGGTTTCAAGTAGATCCGAAGCAAATATGAACTAACAATTATATGCAGATTTAAATACAAAAGATAAAGAAATAAAACAGGACACAGATAACATAGAGATTTAACTTGGTTCGCCCAGAATGGGTTACGTCCACCATACACAGTCGTCCAATCTTTCTTATTATCCAGCAAAAATAGTACATCAACCTTACAATGCCTTAAGCATCCCAGTTGCTTATAACATGCGTTTTTAGGGCAACAAACAAAGTCGGCCTTTTTAGGGTTTTATTACAATGTCGGTTTTCATCAATGAAAAATGGCAAAAAAAAAATTCTCGGGGGGGCTGCCGCCCCTGCCTGGGGCCCGGCCCAGCCCCGAACCCCAGCGAGGATACGTGCTGAGTGTACAGTACTTTGTTGATCAGTCACCACATTTCAACACAGAAACCCCATACAACAAGATTTGAAGGGAGCTGAAACCTAATAGATTTTACCGGGATCTAGAACCCAACAAAGCAGGCTGCGCAAAGATATTGTAGCGTCCTAAAATTGCGACACTTGCAATTTCGACTGCATTTTGGTCTTCACGATGGCGACACAACACGGAACCTGAATGGAGACCTCGAAACCTGTCCACGACATCAAAAACTGCATTTTCTTGCACCCTGCCTGATCCCTCCTTGCACCCTGTTGTCCCGGGAGGTGGGACCAGAGCGCCCTGGTCCCCCAGGACCATGGCACCCAGCGCCCTGGTCCCTGGCCCTATTTTTGGGCCTGGTCTCCTATGGGGCTTCGGGTCTTTTTGTTTGCAAATTGGAAAAATAACATTTCCTGGTCGGCCTAAGGTCGGGAAAATCAGTCTATCGACCCTAATTGGCAAGTATATAAACTACATTTTACTCTCTCATTTGGATGGATAAAAAAAAAAGGTGGAAGCAATATTCAAACATTCAAGCATTCAAGCATTCAAGCATTCCTTCAAGCAATTGATCATTCTAAGTCTCCATTCAAGGCTAAGTGTTGCATTCAAGGCAAGGATTCAACCATTGAAGAGGAGATCACATACTACAACATACAACATACAATATACAACAACATCTACACCTTCGCATGTAAGAATACAAACATTCTTACAACAAGGTACTAGTACTTGTTTTGCATTACAATCATTTACATTTACAGCATTTCTCATTTCTTGGTTAATTCCAAAACCGGGGTTTGACCTAAGGGCAAACTCCTAATCCCTAACCCCCCAATCGTCTTCGCTTTTCTGTGTGTAGGTTGTAGGTACGCGGCTGAAATTGAAGATCTGGAATCCTTGTGCAGAGACGAACAGATCCCCCTTCGTTTCGTGGATTTTTCAGAGGACCGTGTGCACGCCGGGCGCCATCGTCCCGTCAACTTTTGCTCAAATTTGTAGGACAGCATTGTCTCGACATTTTACTACTAATTCCAGGTCTGCAGCTTCATCCTATATCCCTATCTCAGTTTATAAGCGAATCTTTCTCACTTTCTATGCATTCCTAGCTTGATCCTTCTATCAACATTCTTTACAAAAGAGGGTAGTCTTGCTGTCTTAACCCTTGAAACTCATCTAGAATCCAATCTTGCATTGTGTGGGATTGGATCTTGTGGGTTTCAACCCCTCTTTTGAATGTAAAGTCTCCCCTAAGTGAAAACCATCAACCCTAGTAACCTCCCTTCTCTCTCCTTGGAGTTGGAAGAGGGGAGAGCAACTAGGGTTCGATTTTTCCGCTTTATAGATATTAACAATGAAAACCACAACCAAAAAACCAGCACAGCTGACTCTACAGCTTCCAACAAAAGAAAAATGAAGCTGCTAAAAAGAATAGACATAGAAAACCAGTAGGCCTACCAGATAAAGAAAGGGTAGAAACCCCAAAGAGACAAGTTGCCTGAGAAACTACAGACAACCCAAAACTAACAGAGCACAACTTCCCACAAGGGTTAAGACAACCCCCTCACTTAGGATTTCCCTTTGGGACCCTTCATGTGGGATCAAAGGGTCATGTCAAAAGAAGGTGAGGACCTCTTAGACCATTTACCTTTAACCGTTATCCAACCATCTTCAACTTTAGCAGCCTCATCTTGCCAATCCAACGAATTTAACGCGGGAAAATCAATAGTCGAGGGATAGCCAGCAAACAACGAAGCTCCAGGAGGCATAGCAGGACTTGGGTCAGAAACACCCCTGGAAACAACAGTAGGCACAAAGGCCACTCCAGCAACCTCCCTAGACACATGAACAACACCCTTAGACCTATCAAAACCAGCAACAAGGGTAGATCCAGCAGCATTTGATAATTTCGAACCGTCGATTGGCTTTGAACGAACCATCTCACCATTCGCATTAGTGGAAGGAGGAGCATCTTCAAAAACATTTTTAGGAGAAATATCAAGCCATGTACCCATCTGAGAAGAGCCCTTTAACACCGTGTAATGGTGGGAGGAAGCCCCAATCCACCAAGATGGAGGCTTGTTTGCTTTAACTTTGTGTAAATCACATTTAGCCGCTACATGACCTGTCTTGAAGCACCTTCTGCATCTGAAGGGAATACCTTCATAATTCATAGGTTGGATCCAGAAACCCTTGGGAGTCGATACCCCTTAGAAGCATCAATGTCCACCAAGATATGAGCATAGGTAGAATGAAGGATATCAGAAGACTCAACATCTACAATCAGAAAATCTCCCAAATCATCCCCCACAACCTCAAGAAGTGGATCCACCCAAAAGTGAAGAGGGAGGTTAGGAAGTCTAACCCAAATTGGCATATTATAGAAGGATTCAGACAAAGGAACGAAGTCCTCATGCCATGGTTTAATCATCAAAGGGTAATGATTTTCCCAAATAAAAAATGATTGCAAAGAATAATCTTTCTATCAGCTACTTTTTCAAACTTAGCAATAGCAAAACCCTTGGCCAAAGGGAAAATCTGCACCGAGTCTGAAATAAGGGGCTCCCAATGCTTAGAGACCCAATCATGAAGCCCTGGAAAACTAGGCCAAAAGCCTTTAAATCGACAGATAACCGCATGAGAAGATAGATCAGAGGCCACTTGATCTATTTCATTAACCATTTCATCATCCAAGTTAACAGGAATAGAGCAACAAATAGGGAATGGTTGAGTCTCCTTACCCAATCGATTTGCATATGAACTCTTAGCAACCCCACTAACACCACGATTTGCATCCAATATTCCAGAATTTGCAGCACCACCACCACCATCAGTCGCAGGGCTTGACAACACATCACCTAGCATAGGACCAGGGACAACGCAGGCTGAAGGGAAACCTCCAAGACCAGGGACAGTTCAAGTCGAAGGGCTTCCTCCAGGCATCATCCCCAGAATGCAGGCCACTGGGGAAGAGTTTTTGAGCAGCGGGATTTTGAAAGTTTCATGAGAACATATTTCCTTTATTGTTTTAAATTTTGTATTTGTGTCTTCTACTTAATTTAGGCACATTTCAATTTGATAAATGAAAAGAACAGTATGTCTTTCATGTTTGACACATTTGTGCACTTGTAGGGAAGACCTACTACTAACACACACTAACCTCTCCCCTAGCTCTCGTGGTCCTAGGTGCAAGAGAAAAGTGTTAGTGATGCTCATTTTTTGCTTTAGTAGGTAGAAGGGCCTACCTCCTAAGTAGTCGATAAGGCCAAGTAAGAAGGAACGACCTAAGTGGTACTTTTTTGGTCCGCTATATAAATATTCATGATTTTGGCAAAAACCATAATCAACTGGTGTCATTGTGTTATACCAATGGTTTCCCTCGATATCTACATGCATATACCTTTGAAATCTTGACAAAATTCAAAACCCCCTGGTGCTTGTGTGGCAAATACATTAAAACCTATGTTCTACAAGTTGGGATATCTCTTCAATGAGCTAGCCACTACATGCATAACCACCAGATTTACCCTAAACGTTCCCCCATTATGAACCAATGTTTTAGCATCCCCAAACCCTTCTACTTGTTGACTTAGGTGTTGTGATATGTGCATATCGAAGAAACCCCTCATGTACCCTTCAACTTGAGATAGTAAATTTCTCTGGATCTTCGAGTCCTTAGAAATTGGAAGCTTGGCATGCCCGAGAAGTGTGTCGTGGACTGCAGCTAGTGTTGCCAAGCTTTTATCTATCCAACTGAATGTGGTATTCCGGGCAAGGGGATTCAACAATTATTGTCATTTGACCTGCCTAGGATGTACATGATTGTTCATGATTTCGTCATATTCACGTGATTGTTGTGTTTGTGTCACTATGATCTTTTGCCAAAATTAGTCTAAGTCATCAAGCACATCACATTTCATGTAGCCCTAGTTTTTGTTATCCTGCAGTGAGTTTGCTTCTTGATATGGCAATAATGCTCTTATTTTGAGCTAGATTGGCATACTTAGTGCAATCACTATCTCTCAAATTCTCGTCGGTTTGCTTCTAAGACCCGCAGGTTTTCTCCTTATTGTGGAAGGTTTGCCCTATCTTTGTTTGATCTATTTTTAGCCTTGGTTTCATAAGTTTGTACTTAGGTTTGGTGGGTTCATACCCTATTCTAGTGGGTTCGCCATCAATTTTGCTAATCATCTCAGTCTTCTATATGTTAGCGGTTTGCACCTAATTCTAGCGAGTTTGCACCTCACTGTGGTGGGTTCTCCATCTCCTTCAGCGGGTTTGCTTTTATTGTCCCATTATGCTATCAAAATTGGCTTGTTTCAGGTTTGAGTTCTATTCCATAGGGTTTTCTCATCTTTTTCTGTCAAGTGGACCTTGTCAGTTTTTCCATTTGTCACCCGATTGTGTATAGTTTGCCTTGGTCATTGCTTTCCCTCTTTGCGACTACATTATCGATACTCTTGTCATTTCCTTCTTCACATCGCTAGATCTCATCATCATTTGCCCGATCACTCTAAAGTCAAGGATAATTTGTGAAATTAGTTCCTCCTATTTCCAGTTGGTCGCTTCATCAGTCCATTCTTTTCACTTCAGTGGTCCAATTCACCAGTCCAAATCAATTCAATCATTTTGGTCTTCATCATCCCAAATTGTTGAACAGTTTGCATCTTTTTATATGACATTGATAACTCTTTGACTATATCATTTCTAGAGTTTTTTCCTCCCATTCATTGTGGTCTCGTCACCTCAAGACAGAGGTTTGACTCACATTGACATATCTTGTTGCTTGAGTGCATCCTCTTGAGTAACTTCGATGTCATTTTGCTTTACTCAGACGTCATCCCAATTGCAATCTAGGTGTCGACCCTTCTATCGTTCCACCTCTCCTTGTTCATAGCTTTTATTTCTATTTCATCTCTCTCATCAAATGGATTTAATCAATTAATCTGATCCTTGATGTTAGAGTTGTGCTCTCATCATTTCCTCATCACATTCCATAGTTCATGCCCATCACTACTCAGTCTTGATCTAGGCAAGCTATGGAGCAACAACCTTCTATATCATGGTTGGGATTTTCAAACCCACAACAAAATCCTAATTCGAGTGTCATTCCTATCATGTTAGGGAATGCCCCCATTGCTTATGATTTTCTCAATCCTAGTGTCCTTGATGGCACCATGGTCAACCAACCTAACAAGACAGACTCTCAAATTAATTTGGTAGATCATATTCCTTTCAAATCTGGAAAATGCCCAAATGGTAGATGAAATTATCGAGAGTTGTAAGAGCCTCATCTTTGCAAAAATGGTTGCTAGAGGCATACTGTTGCATCACCTAACACGCCTATGACTACAAGTCCACAAGAACCCCTCAACAATGAACATCTTTACAACAACCTTCGTCATCATTCCCAATCCATCAATTTCAACTACCAATGTTACCAATGGCGTAAAGAAACCCACTTACTTCAATCATATGGCCACCAATGGATAGCCTTACATGGCATTATCAATTATTCTATGCCAAGTTATCAGGGCCCCCATCTTCAGGAAGAGGTATCTACAATGCGTCGGTCAATTTGACATCGACACAACTTATCACATCTCTACTGTTGACAACTCAAGTTTCCATGATGTCCAATGTGATGCAAGTCACACCTTTCACAAATATGGTCACTCAACCTACCAACATGTCTTCTACACAAGCATCGGCTTGGACTACGGGAATTCTAGGCTATCCGCTATCATCTAACGCGCAGACTATGACTAGGGACATGAATTACACAATGTCATCATCATCTATACCCCCACCTATGCAATCAATGCCACAAATTCTCAATGCTCCATAATATCAACCACATGTAACTTCTCAACCCATCGTATTGAAACTGAGATTTAGTTACTTGCAAGCGCCCCCTTCATCCTACATTGTCATGAATGTTCATCAACTACAAGGTGGCGCTAGTCAAATTACCCCATCGTATAATGTGCAATATAATGTATATCCCAACTATACTGGGGGTAGGTGGCACTCCTAAAATTCAACAAATTCCAAACATGCAGTACAAGCAACAGCCCATTGCTCCACAACAAAATGTTATGATGTACTCGCACCACCTCAATAACAACAACAACAGCTTCGCCAACAACAGATTCTTGCCTATCAAAATATGGCAAGCTATCAGAATCCACCACAACTGAATTATCCTCATTCACATCAAGTGTCATATCACATGCCACATTATCAATCTACTATGCCATCTTCTAACCCTTTTCCAGTCAACACTGAATAGGAAGAAATGAAGGCAACTCTAAAAGCCTTACAAGAAAATAGCTTTGTCCTTACCCATTTGATGAATCTATAACGGTAATTCTTTTTCCCAAACATTTTGAAACACCTTGATTCAATAAGTACAAGGGAAAAGGTGACCCTTGCCATCATGTAAAGGAATTCTTCATGGCTTGCCAAGGGGTTTCATGGTGTGATAACTACCTTCTATAGCTATTTCCCAAAATTCTTAGCGGACCTTAGTTGAAATGGTTCTCCAAGTTGCCATTTGGCACTATCACCACGTTCATAGACTTATCAAAATTCTTTGTGGCACAATACCACTACAATATTGAGAATGATGTCTCCATGCTTGATCTATTTCAGGCCAAGCAAAAAGGTGGTGAAAGTCTCCCAGACTATATTGAGAGGTGCAGGGCCCTCGTTGGTCGTCTCCCATGTATCATACCTGACACTCAGTTGGTCCCCATATTCATTAGTAACCTTCATCCTAAGTTGGCATATAACATCTGATCGAATTGTGCCAGTACCTTCAAGGACATCATGTCTAAAGGGTCATTCGTACGACAAGCTCTAATTGATGAAGGAATCATCAAACTCTATAAAGAATATCCTAATAATCCTGGAAATGATAGATAGTGGTATTGGAACAAGAACAAGAATGCTCTGGGAGACAGGGTCATTGATGCCAAGATAGTGTAGATGATCCTAGTTGCAAAGTCACCACCCCCGTAAACATATGTTAATCCTCCACAACAATCATATGCTAACACCTCTTCGGCTATGCATGTCAACTCACCAATTCCAACTCATCAACAACTGAAAGCACAAACAAAAAATGTGCAAGCTAATCAAACAAACATGATCAGTGTATCTCAAGCTTTGTCTCGTCAAATAGGTCAAAATGGCCCAAGACATCAATTTACGCCAATGGCCAAACCTTTAGACATAATCTTCAAACACATGGAGCATCATAACATGGTTGTATATCCTCAAACATAACCATCTGATGAGTCCAAACCCAAACCCAATTGGTATAAGGACAATTAATATTGTGCCTATCATCACATCAAGGGTCATGATATGAACAAGTACATGAAGCTTAAACACCTAGTCCAGGACCAGGGTAAAATTGTTGTTGACCCTATCATGGGAAAGTCTCCTAATGCCAATCTGGTTATGTATAAGAATGCCCTTCCTAAGCATCAAGGAGAAGCAAGCACATCCAATGTTGGTTAGACTCATACGACTAACAACATCAATTACAACATCATGCCCTTCGATTATGGTCCCACAAATGACCATGTTAACATGATTCACGTCAAAGGGGCTAATACCCAATGTGTAGTAACCACTAGGAGAGCTTGTATGTTAGTTCTTGGGGGTCCCACACCAAATGTCACCTCAATTGTGTCAGTGTCTACACAATATAATATTCTTGAACACCTAGGAAAAACCCCTGCACAGATCTCCATCCTAGATTTGTTAAAAACCTCCCCAATTCATTTGGAAATCCTCACACGCATGTTACAAGAATCTCGTACGTGTTCCTAGTAACATGGACCCTACATAGTTCCAAGCCATGGTAGCCCATTTGTCTTCCACATACCACCTCAATTTCACAAATTCTAATGTTATAGTACCAGATCCTAATCATAATCGTCCAATTAATATTGAAGCCATTGTCAAATGATACAAAGTGAAACAAGTCCTAATTGATAATGGTTCTACCCTAAATATTTGTACACTGAAATTTTTTACTCAAGTGGGGTACACTATTGTGGATATGCACAATTAATGCATCACTATCAAGGCTTATGACAATGATGAAAGAAGTTAAATAGGCATGATTAATCTCCCTATTCAGGTAGGCCAGGTAGTACAAAGCACATTATTCCACATTGCTAATCTTGTTCTACCATTCAATATCCCTCTTGGTCACCCATGGATCCATGCCATGCAAGTCATCCCTTCTACCTATCACTAGTGCCTTAAATTTCCATTTCAAGGATGTGAAATCACTATTTGCAGTGATGCCCAACCTTTCAAGTATTGTCGTTCCCTCAAGGCTTCATCTCCATAATCTCATCATTGCCCAAGTATGAACATCATAACTTCATATGTTGCTCCATCTTCCTCATATGTTGATCATGATGCCATACTTTTTTCCGCAAAAGAAAAGACTTCCATCTCCTCATCCTTTTCCCAACTCAAGATCAATGACAATGGTTGTGGTGAATATGCCCTACCAGGCACTTTCACAGTAGGTGTCTTACCTTTAGATCCATATGATCATCGAAAGCCTGCCAAGGAGCAGAAGAAGAAAGAACATGTAGTTCACTAGTGTGGCTTCACCACATTTCAATCCCAAGGTGAGCTTAACCATGAAGTCATAGAAGGAGATATTAACCAATGGCTCTTCAAGGATGTCTCCAAAGATAATGGCACTCGCCTCAATATTGAAGACATACCTGAGGAGGTTGTCAAATAAGTGTGAAATGATATAGATAGCTCCTCATCCTTTGGCACATCCTACCTCTTCAACACATCTTCCCTCATAATTGACCTTCCCCTTCACCACCTTGAACTCATTAATTGGGACCAAACTATTGCACACCTAGACACACTCCAAAATGATACAATGCTCCTACTATTTCTGGGGGCAACCAAGTGTGCACCATAATATCACTCTGAGTAGAACACAATCTACATTGGATCCTCAAGTTTATTTTCAGGAAGGGGGAATCCTTAATCGCAAAAATGAAAAAGAATCAAAAGATAAAGAGTCTTGTAGTGAAAACCTTTCTAAGGCACCTATAGACCATAAAATAGTAAAAATAAAGGGTGTATCTTTTGGTGAAAACATCTTTAAGGCGCCAAAAGATGAGGATTCTCATCTTCCCCTCATTAGTGATTATGTTCCTGAGAGATTGTCAATCCTAATAGATCAAACTGAAGATATAGATCTGGGCACAACACATAATCCATGCATCACTCATGTCATTGACTTTTTATCTGACGATGAATTTCAGGTGTTCCTTGAGATCCTTCACAAGTGGCCCATTAACTTTGCATGGTCTTTTGCAAGCATGTCTGGTCTTGATCTCAAATTAGTAGTTCATCACCTGGCAATTGATCTAAATGCTAAACTAGTCAAACAGAAATTGTGTAAGATGCATCCCAGAATAGCATTATTGGTCAAAGAAAAGTTGGAAAAGTTCTTGGAGGTTAAATTCATCTGACCCATCAACTCTTCAAAATGGATTTCTAAAATGGTGCATGTCTCTAAGCCTGATGGCACCATCAAAGCATGCACAAATTTCAGAGATCTGAATAAAGTATGTCCCAAAGATGATTTTCCACTTGCCAACATCGACATCCTTGTTGATTTAATAACAAGACATGAAATGCTATCTCTCATGGATAGACGCTCAATACATAATCAAATAAACATAGTGGAGGAAGATCAACATAATTTACAACCTTCACCATCTCATGGGGAACTTTTTGTTACCAGGTCATTCCTTTTGGCCTCAAGAATGTTGGGGCCACATACCAACGTACCATGATAGTGATGAGAATCCATGAAATCAACAATACCGAGAAAACAAAGGCAATTTCGAAGCTAACTAGTTAGGTCCTTATGTGGTCACAACCAAGTATGGATCAAGGGTATATCAATTATAAACTCTAGAAGGGGAACCTCTCAATGATCTTCTCAAAATATTGCACTTGAAGAGATTATATGCATAATCTATAGTAGTGTACCTCATATTTAAAAATAAAATAAAATAAAAACTTCATCCTCTAGTGAAAACAACTCCTAGTGGTGCCTTGGCATGTGCATGTGGTGAAAACCTGGCAATAGGTGCTATGTGCAACAAGCATTGGTCTCATTATCCTTTTATTCTTCGCCTCCACACTCCATGATGCGGTATCTATCGCTACCCACCATCGTCTGCATCTCCATCACATCCCCCTTTCCTAGCGTGATATCTCCTACTACCCACCCCCATTTGTATCTCCATCGCATTCATCTTTTCTCGCATGGAATTGCATGTTAACCACATGCTCCTCATATATCGCTTGCCTTCATTTGTGTCACCTTGTGCCTCACTTGTGGATAGCTGCTTGTAGATAGCCTCTGTTTTGGGTTCTTTGTGCACAGTGTCTCACTTGTCCTGTATCTTCCTGTCTCCTTTTCCTTGGTCGTGGTGTCAGTTGTAGTTAGATGTGCCTTGTATATAGGTGTCATTGTAAATATTGCATGTGTTAGTTTTGAGATCATATCCTATCGACTCACTCTTCAACAAGTATCCTTCAGCGTCGTTTTCATCACTATCATCATCAAGTTCCTTTTGTCGATCTGTATCATCGATCTCTTATCCTATCATCAGTTTGTGCAGGATATATCCTTCCTCTAGTCATATGGCATCATCAATCGAATCCAATCCATCATCCTTTGGCAAAATATATCTATGACACTTGTGTTGACTTTGATTCTCTTTGATCTTTGCTTATCTTTTTAATCACTATTTGTTCTGTTCACTTTCGATTGCCACAATTTTCTATTTCATGGTGTGTTAAGGCTAACACAGCAACGGGTGTGATCTTGTGGGCTTTTGTCTTTCTTGGTGTGTGTTTTTGGATGTGTTATTTGTTGTACCCTCATGAGATCTTGGCTATCTCATGTTACACTAGGGCATGTCTTCTGCTTGTGGTTCCTCTAGCATTGTTCCTCGCAGCATTCTCTATGACTTTGTGTGGTGTTGGATCAACCTTATGTATTTTTTTATATGTGTGTCACTCCATACATTGGCTGTTAAATTCCGCCTTGGTTCCTTATACCCTGGTGACTCACAAAAACTGCTAAATCAAAATAAGTGCTCACTACATGGCATCCAGTTTTTCGTGGGTGTCGCGCTTCATGATATCTTCATTTTCCATTACTTTGCATTCACCTAATTCTTTTCATCCTCATGTCCTCGTTGGGAATGTGCACACATCCCTCGGTCTTTTTGTCCATCTCGACGTCCTTACCTTTCCTCCTAGAGCATTATGCATCACATCCTTCCTCACATATGGGTTAACCCTAATTCATATATAGCATACATTTTTCATGTGCATTGCATCCATTGGATATAGTATACTTATTAATGCACTGCATATCATATAGTCATCATCTCATAGATCATATCATCTCATGCATCATATCCTACATTACATATATGGGTTAGTACATACTCCAATGCAGTACATATCATATAGAATCATGTCATATCTCATTAAAATAACGTCACATCCCGCATCACAAATCCGTCAGGGCATCGCATATCACATATAGAATCATATCATATATTACATCACATAAAGCAAGGCATACATGTACAGGTCATTGCATCCTTCATTACAAACATGTTAGTATCTCATTTCATGTGCATCCATACATAATAAATCATCCATACATCATAAACGCATAAAAGTACCATATATATGGGTCAAAAATGAGATAGTTGTCATATATAAATCATCATTGTCTAAATATATGTCAAAATTATTTGTATAAATATATACATATGTACATCATCTGGTAAATTTTATCTCAAAGAATAAAGGACATGCAATAAATCAATGACTAGTGATCACCTCGCATGCTCATAAAAAAATGCATGGGGTGTCAAGAATCAATACAATGAATGAATGAATCTATGAATCCTTGTATATGGCACAACATAAATATCCTCTGCATTACCCTTTGCATCAAGCTATCACAAAATGCTCTAGGGTGACTAGTTAGGTCCTTATGCTGTTGGTCCTTGTCCCTGATCCTATCCCCGAGATCCATGTGCAGAGCCTGATGTCGACCTTGTACTCCCCTCTGTGTGACTCCTCCTCCTGCTCTATCCACCTATAATCTCGCTAGATCTCCCCATCCCCCCGGTGGATCCTTCGCTATGAGAGGAACTATCTACCCAGGCCCCACGTGGTGGTACATACACCTCTCTCTAATCTACCAATACAACTCTCTCGTACTGGGATCTATACCACCTGGCTTGATCCACCATCCCTACCAGTATCTCTCTACCTCCCCCTCCTCCTGCTTGTAACCTAGCCTCGTCTTGCTCACGCTAATACTGGGCCACTATCTCATCTATTCTAAGTCGATCATGCTCGACTACATCCCTAGTAGCTATTGTTGCATCCCTCTCCTATCGGAACTTGTCCCTCTCTACCTATAGTTATAGCCTCACCTACTCTATGGCATCTCTCTCTCTCTCTCAAGCTAGGTTGTCCTTCTCCACATTGACCTCCTATAATCGGTGCTCTATCTTGGTTAGTGCCTCCTTGAGGGATCAGATCCATGTTGATGGATCCGGTGGTGATGAGAATCCCTCACCCTTCTCCTCTCTCCTGGCCCTCTATTGTGGTATCAATCATCAGGAAGTCCTCCCCTGACTCCATCTCTCCCCATGTCCTTGTGTGGATATTTATGTGGGTGGATCCACCTCCATGGTCTCTCCTCTTTCTCCTCCATCCCCTCCAACTCCTCCTATTCCTCTTGCTCCTCCATCCCCTCCATCTCCTCCTATCCCTCCATCTCCCTCTCTCTATCCCTGTCTCCCCAAGGTTGATCTAGACCTCGTTCAAGTCACTACCTCTGCGACCCTCTCTATAGACCTACGAGTCGAATGGTACTAGCTAACTTTTCCTCCCCTAGCTCTAATCTGCACCCTCCTAACACTGAGGGGTGCTAGTCTTGGCTTTCATATAGGCCTCAAACTCTTCTCATCCCACAAAGTCTAGTAAGTTGTTGTAACACCTGCATCTGCTAACCGACCCTGTGGATCCCACTGTGCTAGTGCTAATCGTGTCCACCCATCAATCATCCCTACCCTGTCCTGTAGAGATGGCCCAAACTCAGCCACCCTCTCCCTGGTGACATGTTGGAACCTGTGAGGTGCCTCGGATATATCATGCACCCACCCAAACTATTGCTACACTCTATCTGGCCTATACATCTCAATCACATACTCCCATCGGCTAATGATATATCCTGGAGTAATCATATAGGGGATATGTCATGGGTCCTCTATAGTCATGTAAGGCCTCCATGTAATGGCATCCATAGCTAATTTGACAAAAGAAATCCTTCAATGATCAATGTCATCTATGACCTCATAATGCAAAGCTCCTACCCAGTTGTAGACCAATGATTGTGTGGGATTCCTGTCCTGTCGACCCACTCAACGCGTGATAGCAATATGCTCCCATGCCCATTCCTGTAACCATGTGACATAGCCAAAGCTCTGCCCTGGGTGGTACACAATGTCCTAGAGCTCTTTGTACAACTCTACTAGCACCAATATCCCCAAGGCCATGGGACATTCGTCGTCAACCGCATCAATCACCACTGAGATCCTCCCTAGAACAATGGACCTACTTCCTCAGTCTGAAAGTATATAGCCACTGACCAGTGCACAAACATAGAAGTAAAACCGCCTAGCAAGTGGTGCCTAGGCTAGTGCCTGCTCCAACAAAAGTGGACCATGATGCAGTGGTACATCAACGCCAACCAGTAGTCTCACCACCTTTGTCCTCTCTATCCTCCATTCTATCCCATGTGCTCCTCATATTGGCAACCTGTATATGTGTTACACATCCTCTGGGGTGATAGTGATCTCTCCCATCGGCATGTGGAATGTGGCAATCTCACTCCTCCATCGCTCGATCAATGTCGTCACCATCACCTTGTGAGATCTCATGTGGGGCATTCGCGCCACGTATCCTATCTCGATCGCCTTGATCCGCAACCACTTTGTTGGGCTTAGCTCCGATCCAAGTCTCAAAATTGTTGAGCATCTCTCTCGGCTCACCAGGTTATCTATGCTGCACTACAGGTCACACAGAAACTAGCAGTTTCTTGGTTCCCCCTTTCTTATAGCTTATCTCATTCGCCTCTCGGTGATTTGCCCTATTTCCCTTACCTTCCCTCTTTTTCCACTTTTCTTTTCTTTACCCGGCGAATTTGCAAACCTAGTAATTCTCCTCTTGCGAGAACGTGTTCCCATTGCTCCCTCAACGAACCGACTACTCTAGGATCGCTTTCCTGCGAAGCTTACTGCTTCACTTTCCTTCCCCCTTGGGTTTGTGAAACCGCTCACGTAGGAATGTGAACCCATTCCCTTTTCCTATCCTACTATCCATGTGCGATCCCCTTGTGGTGAGATCGTGTTCTTACGGTTGCCCCTCGCGAACCCACCAAATACGATCAGACAATAACATGTCCCCCCCCCAACATAAATGCTAAAAACATGATCAAAACAAAATCACAAGTTAAGTTTTTTGAAGCCTATCTCGCACTCTGGCACTTGATGTCGCCTAACATTCCTCACCACGTCCATGTGGTGCCTCGATCACGCTTGCTCAACCATCTCATATGTGCGCACTATGAGCTCAAAAGCACTAAGCACAACAATTTCTCTCACCAGAGCACACAAATCTCAATAGCAATGTGTGCAAATGATCCCTAATCTGGCTATTTTTGGTAATATAATATGCCTAACCTAATTATTTTGGTCGCCCCGGGCCCTCTCGGACCTTTTTTAGCATATCTTTTTCCTATGGTCTCATTTTTTAGTGTTGTTTTCGCTTCTTGCTTTCATTTCTCATCCCCTTTTCTCATGATTGTTGGGGCAATGTTTCTTTTGAGACACCACCCAGGCCTATTTCACGTGCACCCTCTCGAGGGGGCACCCCTTCCCTCATCCTTCGTCCGTTATCAGTCCAGTTTGGGACATTTTTGTTTTGCTCTCTTTTCTTCGAGCCGCAAGTGTCTATTTTCTTCACACTAATACTATTATAGAGCCACTGCAAAGGGGGGCAAAATATAGACACTTAAATTTGACTAGTTAATTTAATCAAATTTAAATCCCTTTAGTCGCTTATGTTAATTAAATAATTTATATTATTTAATTAAATATGGCATTCCTTTCCCTTTGGATTAATTAATTTAATTAATAACACCATGTCCCTAGCCTATTAATTGGTTAACCTTGTTAATTAATTAATCCCCTTTTAAACCTTTCTTCTATTAAATAAAACAATTATTTTTATTTTTTATTTAATTCATATTATCCTCTTCCTCTAGTTAATTAATTCATTCTAAATTAATCAATTTAGTCACATGTCTCCTAACCTAGACCATCTTCTAACCCAACCCCTATCCTAACTCATGGGTTATAATTAACCCTATCCATCTAACCAACCTTATCTTATTCATTCTAACCTCCCTCCTCACATGTGTGTGCACATTCCCTATTTTCCAAATATTACAAAATATCTAATTTTGGGTGGTTATTGCCCAAAATGGACATGTCCCTAGAGACACATGTCATTCCCTACCAAGACATGTGTCCCTCTTGGGGACACTTATCTTTCTTGGTTGAGCCGAGGGCAAGTGTGGAATCTTATTCCACATGGCTTACCACAAGTGTCTCATTTTCAACCTTCTTCATCTCCATTTCACTTTCCTATTTAAACCCTCCCTTTTCTATGCAATTCATCCACTTTCATACAACCTGTAGTCACATAAATCTATCCACTTAATTAAATGAATACTTAGTATTTATTTGATTATTTAACCATCAATTAATAATTAATTAAATTAATATTTAATTAATTCATCTTAACCCTCTTCTCCTATTAATTAAATAAATTATTGAATTTATTTGATTTAATTCACTTAACCAAATTCAGACCATTAATTAAATAAATAAATCATATTTATTTAATTAAATATTCTCTCACATTTAAATAAATTAATATTTATTTAAATCCCCCAAAAATCCCACCTCTCACATTTAAATAAATTAACATTTATTTAAATCACCTTTATCCTCCACCCACTTGCATTTTCCTACAAATGCAAGTTGCACATTTAAATAAATAAATCATTTATTTAAATCACCTTTATCCTCCACCCACTTGCATTTTCCTACAAATACAAGTTGCACAATTATTTTAAATAAATCATTTATTTAAATCACCTTTATCCTCCACCCACTTGTATTTTCCTACAAAAGCAAGTTGCACAACTATTTTAAATAAATTATTTATTTAAAATCCTATTTATCCTCACCCACTTGAAACCTTTAATGGTTTCCCTTAAAGTAGTCAAACTTGATGGCTTTAAAGTATTCAAACTTGATGGCTTCCTTCTATAGTCTTCTTAAGACTTTAATGGTTTTCCTTAAAGTCTTCAAGCCTTTAATGGTTTCCCTCAAAGTCTTCAAGCATTTTAATGCTTTATCTTCATTTTTCTCATTTAAATAAATTAATATTTATTTGAATATTTATCCAAATGCAAATTACACCATTTAATTGAAATAAATGATTTTATTTTAATTGAAAATACCAAAATTTCTCCCACTTGCATTTTCCTACAAAATCCACTTGTATGCCTAAACCCCTTCTAGATTCTTCTAAACCCTTCCTAATTAGCCTAATCCATCCCCTAAATATTGTCACATTCCTAAGCAAATTGGAGTCACTTCTCAAAGACTCCAAAGTCTTTGAAAAGCAATTAATGCTTTGTGTGTTCAACAAATTAACCCTCAAAGTCTTGGATAACCTTTGAAAGCTTCCAACCTTCAACCACTTAATCCCCAAAGTCTCCAATAACCATTAATGGTTAATTCAACCCTCCCACATGGTTAAAACATTTGTTTTGACTCAACCTCTACCCAACCCAAAGGTCTCATCAGGCCATTAATGCTTTGACCATGATTATCTCTTAAACATTTGCACAAAGGTTTATCCTTGGATTAACTCTTAATCCAATGGGTAATCTTAATTTAGACTTGACCCTTGCCTTCTAGATAATCATGAGGTCTTCTCAGGCCTTTAATGCCTCCAACCTCTTCTCTCAACCCAATCCTATGTTGAAACTTGTCACCATTTTATTGGTGCCAATTGTGCACATGGATCCCCAACTTTCAAACTTGGCCCTTGATTAAACCACTCAATCTTAACCCTTCATATATAAATCCCGCCTCTCTTGCCAGTTCAAACACCCCTATGCCCAAGCAAGAAAAGCTAAAGATGAAAGTAGCAGAGGAAGGTCCTGGAGAATATAACTTGAGTCAGCTCTTTTGTGTGGGACAAATGCCCACTTCTCCTAGAACACATGGTAAACCACAGCAGTTGCTCCAGCAACCACTAATCACGCCAGCATGTGCCTTAACGCCTTTCATCCTTGGAAAGAGTCAAGAGGAAGAAACACAAGATGAGGACCTAGCGGACTGGATCTATAAAGATCCCATCACCACTGACAAACCGCAAGTTACACTTCCTACGGAACAATATGGCAAAGGCCTCCTCATTATGCAAAGAATGGGATATGATGGTCAGAGTGCTTTGGGATACTGCAAACAAGGACGACACGAACCTCTACTACCAGAATTCAAGCCCAAAGGTAATACAGGCCTTGGCTTTGAAAAAGAGATCCTTCCTAAACTCAGATTCAAAGGAAAACCCAGCAAACCATTTTGCCCACCTACTGCAAAGAGGACACCTTTCATAATCAAAGCACCATCAAACACTATCCCCACTGCCCCATCGAGGCTCACAAACCCACCACAACCATCTACAATACCAATCATCCCACCAAATGAACCCGTAATCCCATCAAAAACACCAATAGCAACAGCAACTGTATCAGAACCCGCAGCAACATCTATGGCACCAGTAGTTCCAGCAGAAACCACTGAGTCACCATTACCAATACTTCCAGTAACAAATCCTTTAAACCCCATCACGGTTCCTGCAGCACCGATCACCACAAAGATACATAAACCAATCACACCTGCCGTATTTAACTCAAAAGATATCCCAGTATGGTATAGCAATCGAATGCTGGAAAGTGATTCAGAGACCGACTCACATGAGTGGGAATTTGATTCTGTACAACTTAACACTTCAGATGAGGAAGACACATCACCACCTCCACCATGCAAAGACATCCCTGTTTACGGAGAAGCACAGATAAAGACCACTTGGGTACCTGAGCTGGAAACATCTTCCACAGACCCTACGTCTCATCCTACGCCTGATTCTGACAGGGAGAGTACCATCAACGACCTTCACCACACTGTCTTAACCCTCACTGATACATCTCCCGCACTTAACTTAATCGATGAAGTAATGCCCATTATCCACCCTGAACTCATCGAATGGAACCAACCAAATCCCCCATGTCTTGACCTCTTCCAAAATGATGAGGCTATCATTGACTTTTTGGAATTAAGGGATAATCTACCAAGCGGGGATCACAAAGCTGGATTCGCCATTGAACTTAATAGCGCAGCATACTTCGGGGCGGATGCCAAACCCTTCAGCTGCAAAAATATAACATTAAAACATGGATCTTCTAGTGAAAACCACACTGTGGCACTGTTTGATCCAACAAAAGTAAAAAGAAAGAGCGTATCCAATGGTGAAAACCTCTCTGAGGCGCCTGAGGATGAAGGGTTTGACATTCTCCCTGCTAATACACAACAGGAACGATCAACGATCCTCATTGAGGAGACCAAAGAATACAATGTGGGGACTCCTGAAAACCCTCATATCATACATCTGGCATCTCTTCTCACTCCAGAGGAACAGCCTCAATTTATAGAGTTCTTCCAACAGCGTCAGATCAACTTTGCATGGTCATATGCAGACATGCCTGGGCTTGATCCTGATTTAGTCATGCATCATCTCACAGTAGCAAAAGGAGCCAAACCTGTCAAGCAAAAGCTTCGTAAGATGCATCCTCAGATTGCCGTGCTAGTCAAAACAGAACTCAAGAAACTCCTGGATGTTGGTTTCATTAGACCAATTGATTATGCAGAATGGATCTCCAACATTGTACCAGTTGGCAAACCAAAAGGGGGCATCCGCATTTGTACAGACTTCAGAGATCTGAATAAGGCATGTCCTAAGGATGACTTCCCTCTACCAAATATCGACATCATAGTAGATTTGACAGCAGGACATGCCATGCTTTCACTCATGGATGGCTTTTCGGGATACAATCAAATAAAGATCGCACCAGAGGACCAACATAAGACAGCTTTCACATGTCCATGGGGCACATACTGCTGGAATGTAATGCCTTTTGGTCTAAAGAATGCAGGAGCGACCTATCAAAGAGCAATGACCACCATCTTCCATGACATGATGCATACTATGATGGAAGATTATGTGGATGATTTACTAGCAAAATCACTTACTAGAGAAGGACATCTTCACATCTTAGATAAAATCTTTGATAGACTGGAACAATACCATGTTCGACTCAACCCAAAGAAATGTGTCTTCGGCGTGACCTCCGGGAAGCTTCTAGGATACATTGTCTCAAGCAAAGGTATTAAGGTCGATCCAGCAAAGGTTAAGGCAATAATGGACATGCCACCTCCAAAGAATATCAGTCAGCTAAGAACACTACAAGGACGGCTTCAATCTATCCGCAGATTCATTGCACAATTGGCTGATAAGTGTCACCCATTCACACACCTGCTACACAAGAACATCCGCTTTCAGTGGGATGACAGATGCCAGCAAGCATTTCAGGCGCTTAAAGACTATCTCATGAATCCACCATTGCTGATGCCACCAGATCCAAGTAGACCATTATTGCTCTATATCTCAGCAACAAGTACAGCATTGGGTGTACTAC
This sequence comes from Cryptomeria japonica, assembly GCF_030272615.1. Lineage (NCBI taxonomy): Eukaryota > Viridiplantae > Streptophyta > Pinopsida > Cupressales > Cupressaceae > Cryptomeria > Cryptomeria japonica. Next base: position 561,086,270 of record NC_081405.1, read on the forward strand.
TGGCACAACATAATGCAGAAGGAAAAGAGTGTGCTATTTACTACATCTCTCGCACACTTGTGGGCTATGAACTCAATTACACACCTATTGAGCGAGCTTGCCTAGCAGTAATCTTGGCAGCCACTAAATTGCGGCACTATCTATTAACACACAAGGTACAACTCATTGCAAAGATTGATCCACTCAAGTATTTACTCAGCAAAGCAGCATTGACAGGTCGCTTAGCCAAATGGGTGATGATTCTAAGTGAATTTGACATTGAGTATGTGGACCGTAAGGCTATCAAAGGGCAAGTTATTGCAGATCAGTTGGCTGATGCACCTCTCATAGGCGATCATCCTCTCATTTCCAATTTTCCAGATGAAGAGATATTCATGATTACAGAAGCACAGTCATGGAAATTATACTTTGATGGTTCATACACTAGGCACGGCTCGGGGGCAAGCATTCTGTTTATCACACCTCAAGGTGATAGCATCCCGAAGTCTTACAGGCTCACATTTCCATGCACAAACAACATAGCAGAGTATGAGGCTTTGATCATAGGACTCAGATTAGCCATACAATGGAAATTACAAGAACTACAAGTATATGGCGACTCACAACTGGTCATTCGACAAGCAACAGATGAGTATCAGACCAAAGATGATAAACTCATGCCATACAAGCAAATGGTGGACAATCTAAAGACATCATTTACTACTATCACTTTTGAGCAGATACCAAGAGATCAGAATCGAGCTGCTGACGCTATGGCTACCATCGCATCTCTACTAGATCTTCCACAAAATTCAACACGCTACGAGTTCTTGGTAGAACAACTTTGGATCCCTGCTTATGATATCCCTGAATCCGAAATGATATGTCACCTTATTGGTTCCGAATCCCCATGGTACGGTGAGTTCTACACCTATCTCCGCGATCACACCCTTCCTCCCAACCAATCAAATAACCAACGTAAAACCTTCATTCGCCAAACTACTCGATATACCATTATTGCCGAAACCCTATACCGACGCGGTCTTGATGGTACTCTCCTTCGATGTCTGGAACAAGGTGAGATAACAAAGGCTTTGGAAGAGGTACATGAAGGAATTTGCGGGACTCACTCAAGTGGTCCGTCACTAGCCAAGAAACTCATGCGAGATGGATACTATTGGCCATCTATGGAAAAGGATTCCTACTACTTTGTCAGAAAATGCAAGAAATGTCAAGTTCATGGTGACCTAATACATGCACCAGCCCAGGAACTGCAACCAATCACAACACCATGGCCTTTTTGTCAATGGGGCCTCGACCTTGTGGGTAAGATTCATCCATCTTCATCCAATGGCCATAAATTCATTATTACCGCCACCGAATATTTCACAAAGTGGATCGAAGCTGTTCCACTTACCCAAGTCACCGGCAAGCAGATCGCCTCATTCATCCTCAATTACATCATCTGCCGGTATGGTGTGCCCATGTCCATTGTCACAGATAACGGTCTTCCTTTCAAAAATCAGGATGTTCGTGAGCTTTGTGAGAAATTTCATATCCAACACCGCTTTTCCACTCCCTATTACCCACAAGGCAATGGTCAGGCCGAAGCATCCAATAAAAACATATTAAGAATCCTAAAGAAGACAGTCAATGATGCCGGTCGTGATTGGCATGTTCAATTGAATCCAGCGCTATGGGCATATCGAACTAGCATTCGGACCCCTACAGGTGCAACTCCTTATTCATTGGTCTATGGTGCCGAAGCTATCTTACCTATTGAGGTCGAGATACCATCCTTACGAGTTTCATTGCACAATCTCATCGATGATGAAGCATACAGAGTATCCCGTCTTCAAGACTTAGAGTTACTAGATGAGAAGCGACAAGCTGCATACAATCACCTCAAAGCCTATCAGCAGCGCATGAGTAGAAGCTACAATCACCGAGTTAGATCTCATACATTTGAGGTAGGTGATCTTGTTCTTCGAGAAAATCCTCGCAACCAACCAAACAGAGAACATCAAGGCAAGTTTGAATCAAACTGGCTGGGCCCATATGTTGTCACTGCTGTATTCAGGTCCGGGGCATATCAGTTGGCTACTTCAGAAGGAGAACCGCTTGCAGATCCAATCAATAGCATGCACCTCAAAAGATTTTATACCTAAGGTGTACAGAGCATCAGGCTCCCCTACATATCAGAAAAATACCAAAAACATTTAGAAAATGTCCTGAAGAAAATACAAAAACATTCAAAAAAGTAAAAAAAAATCATGCATCCAAATGGTGAACAACCACTCCGGTGGCACCTTGGGTAAGTACGATGGCGAAAACCTGGCAAACAGGCGCCACTCGTAAAGGCAATGGCTCCAGTATCTTTCACGCTCGTTGCGATCACATTCATACATACACACATCCATCCATCTAACCATGGCTTGTTATTTGATCTGTCATCCAAGAACGTACTTCATGCGTCTAGCATCCCGCTTTTTCATAAATCATGTCCAACTTGGGGGCAATGCCCTTACAATCTAGATGATGGAAGTGGATTCTACATTACTGGTGATTCATTGGCAAAAAAATTCAAAAATGTCTCGCAAAATACAAGAACATTCAAAAATGTCTCGCAAAATACAAAAACATTCAAAAATGACTCACAAAATCCACAAACATTCAAAAACTATTACACAAAATCCAAAAACATCAAAAAACCATCGAAAATCACCCAAAAAAACATGACAACACCTTGTACATATTCATCCGATCAGATACAAAATACTCACACAAATGACCACTTATCACTCGACCAACACAATCAACATCAACAATCCAAACTGTCTTAAACAAGGATGCATCCTTCCTTATCAAAACAAAGACAAGATGACATTTTCTTTGACAAGAAAATTATGTTAATCTATCAAATACTTGGTTGATTTATGAGTACAATCATTTTTTTATCTGTATCGGGATCTTTCAGCATTGTTTTGTATCGTTTGCGCATTATTTCCGATGAAGTTCTGGGGCATGTACTAATGGTGTCTACGTGGGAAGTTCACTAAGCTACGTAATCTTATGCCAAATATAGTCATAGATCATTACGGCTTGCTGACTACAGCGTATACCTCGACCATATGAGCATGAACCATTACCAAGGATCCTTATTCTTTTATTCTTTATGTATATACTATTTGTTTACAGGTACAATGCTCATTCTTTGGTTCCTCCTCATCCAATTTGGATAAAGGTTTTTATTTCTTAGTACGGTATGCACTTGTCTCAGGATATGATCAGCCTAAGATCAAGGAAGACGATCCAAGTCATGCATGAAAGGAGATAATCCTTGTCTGTTCCGCAAGCAATACTCAGTCAACTTGATCCATTATATCAAGTTGCTTGTATTAACTTGCTATATCAAAATCCATGTAAGAAATACTCTGGTCATCTTGAATCTTTATGTCAAGTTGCTTGTATTTTCTTACAACATTTTAAAGCTCAATGATGAAAAATAAAGCACCATGGATCGTCATTCCATCTCATTTGTATATATTGCATTTCGTTGCATTCCACCCATCCATACATTCATAAATAGCTGCATATCATGCATACATAGTCATAATAATGGATACTCTATTTTCCTCTTCTTCCATAGGAATGTAATAGGTCCTCCATTTCTTCTATTTAACATTGAACCCCCCCACCCTCCCCATCTGGATAATCACCATCACATACCCTACATCATGTCCCAATCAACCTAATCAAGCCACGTTCATCACCATCCATCTCTAAATAGGAGGGATTGTGTTTCCTATCCTAAGTCATCCAATAAGTCAAGAAAGTTACTCTGTCTACACAGATACATCGACTCCCACACACCTAGACTATCAACAGATACTCTGATCAAGTATCTTCGGGTCTCAACAGGTAATCGATTATGGTAATCCTAGACTACATCAGGCATTTATCATAATGACCTAGTCTCAACAGGGCTGCCATGATTCCCCACAACCATCCATCACATGCACACACTATCAATTGATCAACCAATCAAACACAATCCAACGGACAATTACATCAATTGTCTACGTCTCAACGAGTATTTTGCTTCATATACCTTGACTTCATCGGGCAATTACATCAATTGTCTAAGTCACCATCAGGTCACTTTGATTCACTTACTCAGACTTTATCATGTCCAAGCGACCAACTGACATCAACTGTCACGCTTTGACTTGACCAGGGTAATTCAACCGATTGCACCAGATTGTCCAACCAATTTTGATCACTTGTATAGCATCAATCAAAACCCCACACTACATCTGCTATGTATCTCTTGCATGACCTCAGGGTATTCGTTGGCTTGTTGTTTCTTCATATTCACTCCATTTTCTCCCATTCTTTCATCATTAGTTCTAATTTCTTCTATTCTACCTCCCCTTCGCTTTTCATTCTTTTTCGAGAGATCGCCCGATTTTTCAAAAAAAATCGGCCCATCCCTCGAGGGGGCATACCACCCATTAAATTTACATTTTATGGGGCATTTCTTCACACCTATTTTTCTTTCTTTGAAACGACGCGATAAACCGCACCGTCTCAAAGAGGGGCAAATGTAGTCACATAAATCTATCCACTTAATTAAATGAATACTTAGTATTTATTTGATTATTTAACCATCAATTAATAATTAATTAAATTAATATTTAATTAATTCATCTTAACCCTCTTCTCCTATTAATTAAATAAATTATTGAATTTATTTGATTTAATTCACTTAACCAAATTCAGACCATTAATTAAATAAATAAATCATATTTATTTAATTAAATATTCTCTCACATTTAAATAAATTAATATTTATTTAAATCCCCCAAAAATCCCACCTCTCACATTTAAATAAATTAACATTTATTTAAATCACCTTTATCCTCCACCCACTTGCATTTTCCTACAAATGCAAGTTGCACATTTAAATAAATAAATCATTTATTTAAATCACCTTTATCCTCCACCCACTTGCATTTTCCTACAAATACAAGTTGCACAATTATTTTAAATAAATCATTTATTTAAATCACCTTTATCCTCCACCCACTTGTATTTTCCTACAAAAGCAAGTTGCACAACTATTTTAAATAAATTATTTATTTAAAATCCTATTTATCCTCACCCACTTGAAACCTTTAATGGTTTCCCTTAAAGTAGTCAAACTTGATGGCTTTAAAGTATTCAAACTTGATGGCTTCCTTCTATAGTCTTCTTAAGACTTTAATGGTTTTCCTTAAAGTCTTCAAGCCTTTAATGGTTTCCCTCAAAGTCTTCAAGCATTTTAATGCTTTATCTTCATTTTTCTCATTTAAATAAATTAATATTTATTTGAATATTTATCCAAATGCAAATTACACCATTTAATTGAAATAAATGATTTTATTTTAATTGAAAATACCAAAATTTCTCCCACTTGCATTTTCCTACAAAATCCACTTGTATGCCTAAACCCCTTCTAGATTCTTCTAAACCCTTCCTAATTAGCCTAATCCATCCCCTAAATATTGTCACATTCCTAAGCAAATTGGAGTCACTTCTCAAAGACTCCAAAGTCTTTGAAAAGCAATTAATGCTTTGTGTGTTCAACAAATTAACCCTCAAAGTCTTGGATAACCTTTGAAAGCTTCCAACCTTCAACCACTTAATCCCCAAAGTCTCCAATAACCATTAATGGTTAATTCAACCCTCCCACATGGTTAAAACATTTGTTTTGACTCAACCTCTACCCAACCCAAAGGTCTCATCAGGCCATTAATGCTTTGACCATGATTATCTCTTAAACATTTGCACAAAGGTTTATCCTTGGATTAACTCTTAATCCAATGGGTAATCTTAATTTAGACTTGACCCTTGCCTTCTAGATAATCATGAGGTCTTCTCAGGCCTTTAATGCCTCCAACCTCTTCTCTCAACCCAATCCTATGTTGAAACTTGTCACCATTTTATTGGTGCCAATTGTGCACATGGATCCCCAACTTTCAAACTTGGCCCTTGATTAAACCACTCAATCTTAACCCTTCATTTCCCTATTTCTTCTATAAATAGAACCCTTCTCCTCAAGCAAAAGGAGAAGCATTTAGAGTATTGTTGTTATACTGGCATTAGCATAGAGCTTTTTCATAGCATCACTATCTACTCTTGCATAGTATTTGCTTATCATATTCAACCATCTTGAATCTCCATATGGCATCCATGGCTAGTGCTAAAAGCTGAGAGCTACACTCATTTGGGACTTGGAGAGGAGAGGAACAAGGGAGGAGCAACTATGAGCATCTTGATTAGCTATTTCATTCTATGTTTATATGCTTTCTATTTCATGCTTAATATCTCTCTTGATATGCCTGTTTAGGATAATCTTTTGTTGCTAACACTAACGTTTGTTTCTTGTGCTCTTGTGTGTGTTGCCATCAAACAGATTTTCTAATCCTTTTTGCAGAGCATCACAACCATATCGTCGTAATGCCAAAATTTCCACTTCCACTTTTTCACAATCATATTGTAACCCTGCTAAAATCATCACTCGCCTTGCATGTCATTTTCATCAACCTCATCTTTGCATCAAACATCATGGAGCACAATTGAGCATCTGCAACATCATGAGCACACATCAAATCTAAGAACTCTCAATTGAAGCGGATTTTCGGTTTGCATTTGTTTGTCATTTCGAGTTTTGTTTCCATTTTAACTTTCTTATCAGGAGGTGTTTGATTTCTTTATTTTTGCTAGATTGTTAATTTTGATTTCAATCATTTAGTTTTTCACCCACATTTTCATCACACAATATGTGATCATGTTTGGTCTTGGAAGTGATCTTTGTGCACATGCCTTATGAAGTTGCACAAAATTGATCGATTGATACTTCTACAAATGTGTGTGAAAATATTTTTCTAGAATTTTTCACGTGTAATGCATATTAGTGTAAAGTATGTACATAAGGTAACATTGTGATTTGACATGTGTTGATGTTGAGACAATATGTAGGAGCATATAATTGTGCTCAAATCATTTCAAAGAGGAGAGTATGTGGGAGGGTATATAAGAATCCTCTTAAGCTATAGTTAAAGATTGTATTCCTAACAATACTAACCTTATTTATAGTCATTTTTAGACTCACTCCTTTCTTTTGAGGAGATTGAATATGCCATCTTTTTTATGGCTCCTTATAAGTGTCTAGGCATTGATGGGTACCTCATGGAGTTTTAGTAAAATAAGTTCCAAAACACATTAAAGATATATTTTATAAACTTTACTTTAAAGCATTTGAAAAGTGATATCTAGGCCTAAGAATCAACAAAATTGTATTCAAAATTATTTCTAAGTAGAGAAATGAGGACACCATTCTCAGTTGGTGCCTTGTTATACTACTAAATACTTCATATGGAATTATTACCAAGGCTCTTTTTATTTTAATTAAATTGGTGGTTGAAGGTATTGTAAGGCCCACATTGATGAAAAATATATTATTGATAATCTTTTTTGAGGATAGGAAAATAGTAAATGCACCCAATGGTTGAATCGAAATGATTTGCTAGTCAAACTATGATTTGACTAATCTTATGGCATCTAATCCATTGAAAAAAAAAATCTCAAATTGATGTAATGGTTTGGGCTTATGTGCTCATGTCCAAATGGTCATTAAGTAATTTATTTATTGTCTATTGGTTAATAACATAATATTTAAATGTTACCTCTGAAATGTTTTACCTTAACAGGTTTTCCTTTTGTACCCTTATCATATGCTTACTACTAATTCATTAGTTCTCTATTGCAAAGATTAAATTAGCTACAACCAATACATGGTATCTCTCTTCCACATTACAAAGTTATTATTAATTCACATATGCTAATGATAGTTTGTTATTTCTACAAAATTCAAAAAGGGAACTAAACAATACCATCCACATTTCGGATATTTATTTTGTTGTGTTAGGATCTCAACTAGCTTAGCACAAAACAAAATTATTAATGATTAAGTTGGTTCCATCCCTCAGTGGGTTTTAAAAGACTAGAAACACATCAAACATGGAAAATTAACTTGATATCTTGGCATCCTATTCAGTTTGGGGTTATCTCTTATCGATATGTGGAAATGGCACATCAATAGGATTTAAAAAATTATTTAGTTAGGGTAAACAATTATGTGTTTTGTTGAGAAATTCCAAGTGGCAAATAGAATCTTTCTTGCTACTCGTGTATTTTTCTTATCATATGTCATCTAATAAAGGGTATGAAGACTTTTTACAAATTGATCTAGCAATTTCTTTAGGCAAAGTGGGATGGTATTTTTAGTTTTGGAGGCACTTCTTGGTTTGGTTGCATCCAACCTAGGTCCAGAGGTGGACAAAGAATTATAGGCCCAAAAACACAAGGAATGTGTATAATTACTAACTAAATAACAAATTTTGTAAAAGGTAGTGAACCATAAAATATAATTTCTATAGCCAAAATTAAAGAGAAATGGTAAATTTTTAATTGGTTCGACAAGATTTTTCTTGCACCATACTTTTGATTAAAGCCCCCTTTCGTAGTTAGTCCATTTGGAAAGCCTAACTTAGAAATTTAGTCGATTCTTAAATTAGAAAGAGACAACATTGCAACATAGACTAAAATTTGCATCTTCCTCCTTTTGGTGGATAAATATATGCAATACCATGAGAAACATCTAACCATCTTCTTTCTTAGACCAACATATCAATTGTTCAAGAAATGGGTTTGATAGTTCAATGATATATGAGATTTCTCTCCATTACAATGGTCTCCTTGGTAAGTCATTAAATAATGTTTTGGTCTAAATAATAATTTCAAGAAATTTTAAATATTGTATTGTCTTTTGTCCCCACTAATTTGATGATTAAATTATTCACTCAAATGCCATGCGATTTCTTCAAAGAGTGGCATTAACTCTTGTATAGAGACTTCTCTTATTCTTCCTCTTAAAACAAATATATCACCCCCTTCTACCCAAGTTGCATTTAACTCATTATCTTAATACTAACTAGAAGTGCAAGTTTAACCATGAGTATTAGGCCAAATTAAGTGCACGAATTCATAAATATAAAGATGCAAATGCTCAATGCTTGCTTGGAAACATACATTCCAAATGGCTTGTCATAAAAAATTCTTGTTTAATCAATTAAATGTCCTTTATACCATTTAAATGAGATGGTGAAACATATATTCTATGACTATATAGATCTACTTTAAAAAAAAATTGTTTTTATATTAAAAGTAGCAAAACAAGGGTGTTGACTCTATATACAAACAGTGTGTAGGCAACATAAAAGAAAGGCACCAAATCAAGGGTATTGACCCTTTACAAACCCAAGTCAAATAGGCCATTAACAACAAATGGGAAGACCAATGTTAACAAACAAGCCTTTAACAACACACTACCAGAAAGCTAGGATCCCAACTCAAGAGTGGGAAGAAACACCCACAGCCAAACTCAGAAGAGTCTTGTGGGGAGGAAGAATTACCTTTTTTCCTACAACAAACAACAGTCCAGGTAATACTACTATTAGGAGCATCATTACAAGTGGAATCAAGGGGGGAAACCCCCTTAGAGTGTCTATCAACACTTGGAGCAAACGGTTGTTGCAGACCATGAGCAACATGAGTACAAACCTTAGGGCTAGAGAAGACCACATCAGTAGGAGTAGGATCGAGGGGGCAATGGAGGCCACAACAGTAGTAAGAGATACAACCTCATCCCAAGAGGAGTCATCATCAGCATGTGAAGAGTCATGAAAATCGAAAGCATTGATAGTCAAATGATCAGCATTCGCATCTTTCCACCAATTAGTAGTACCTTCACAACATGAGAGAGAACAATCGGTAGCTAAGTGACCAGTTAAGAAGCATCTACGACAAGGAAATGGGAAGCCCTCATAATCTAGTGATTGAGTCCATGGCTATCCCTAGCCATAAGAACCACATCCCTGGGGAGAGGCATAGAGATGTCAATGTCAATTAGAATGCAAGCAAATTTAGAATGACCCATGAAAGACGTCATATCATCCATTTTTAAGAAGCATCTAATAGAATTGCCAATGACCTCATAATAGAGAATGCTCCCAAAAATGAAGAGGAATATTAGGAAGACGAACCCACGTTGGACACACATTTAGTGATTTAGTAAGAGGGTCACAAGAAGATGTCTAGGGTTTGACCGAGAGAGAGTTAACTACCCAAGCCCACAACTTGCTCAACACCAAATCACAATCCTCGGAGGAAGTAAAGGAAGAAAGAAAAAAACCCTTAGCACAAAAAATAATCTCAATGATACCATCAACCAAAGGCTTCCAAGAATCACTCATCCAACAATGTAGATTCGGAAGGGAAGGTCGGAATCTAGAAAATCTGCACACCAACCCATAGCGATGGTAAAAGCCAACATTTTCTACCACATCTTGGCCACAAACCACAATAGGTGAGGTCTTGGCACAAGGAAGAGGATGAGATTTTCCCTTGGGAGGAAGAGCAACAGTAGATCTGGCAACACGAGCAAAGCTTTGCCCACTAGTACTAAAACTCGAGTGGGTGGGCTCCCACTCTTGCGAAAGCCCTAGATAGACCACCATCAACAGCAACACCAAACCCATCCACAACCAAGGGGTGAGAGAAGGCGCACCAACAAACACAAGTGCGGGAAAAGAGGTACACACACCATCAACAAAGAAAGGTCGAGGAGGCACAAAGAGAACCAAACTATACCATTATCTTCTCAACTATAAGTTTCACTAAAAACAAACAAATATTTCGTCAAAACAAATCAAATTGCAAATCAACTTACTTAAGATTAATTACAACATAATTAAGAAAAATGAAGACAAATGTAAAGTTACAATAAATCTGAAGTACACTATAACCATATAAATGAATATGTAACATACAAATAAACTTACTATTTCAATTTTATTGATATTTATATATTTTAATAAAATTATGTCTGATAAAATTCTGACATAAGTATGATGCATTCCACATTCAACTATGATCTCTGAATACATTTCATGTTCATAAATATTAGATTAAAGTAAACTTCTTCCTCTTTTTCCAGGAGAAATTTCATATGAGACAAAAATCCACTAAAGTAATTGATTCCAGAGACCTTAAACGATATAAATATAATTTAGAAGTCTCTACTTTGAACTTTTTAAGCACGATACAAATATTTTATTGAACAATGAGACCCTCGCACAGTTTGATCCATGTTCTACCCATTACTATGGGATCTTTGTGCGTCAAAAGACTGTGTATAATGGTACTGGGCATCATTGATTCAAATTCTGTTTTTAAATTTGGGTGCACATAACACAAACTGATATATAATGGAATATGTCTGGAATGACTGAAAATTAAAAAAGAATGGTTAAATCTTATAATTGGTTCAATTTTTTATATATATTTTTAATTTGTTTGTTTCTTTTTTTAAGTTAATTGGTTTTTTTTGTTTGGTTTTTTTGGTGTTTCAGTTTTTTAGGTTGATGCAAAAAAAAGCACACAATCAAATCTAAACACAGCTAAATGATACAATCGTATAATCTCATCTAAGATTTATCTTTAAAAATCAGTCTGTTTAGCTCAGATGAAATGTAACAGTTTATTATATGGAATAAGGATATACAAGCATTTATATAGCAATCCAATCTGTTAGAACTCATACTAACTAAAGTATCAATCTTCCTAAGTTCTATACTAGCAATGTAAGTATCTACATGCACATTATTTTCATATCTGATATGAGAGATGGAAGTTCTCAATTACAAACTCATCATGTGATCTTAATCTCTCACCAGGAAAATACTTAGCTCCTGCTGAGAAAAGCTATCAGGATTGATCATATGAAAAGCCTGTGAATCTGCTGAAACTACAACTCTCTCAAAATAAGCTCTCATATAAACAATATCATCCTCATTATTTCCATGGCTTGCTTCCCCTTCATTGACAGGCAAAATCCCTGCCCCCATTTTCACACTCATCATGAGCTCCCTCGTCCTCACATCATTACAACAAAGCTGGTTAGACTTCTGTATAGCATACCCAACATTCCTCCCATTGCAAGACATGGTCCACAAGGCCTCCGAGTAGAGATGAGATCCACCAAATTCCTTGGTCTTTTCACATTCTAGCACAATGTGAAGCTGGTCTTCCTCCATCTCCTTGGCCAAAAGAGGTCTAGGAGTGGAGAACTCCAAGACCATGAGAGGAAGATGTAAAGGATCTTCTTGAATGCACAAGTAGACATGCCCTTTTCTGTGCCCAAATATTGTTCCTATAACCTTGGAAGGTATAGAATGACTTAAGAGTTCTAGTGGGTTTTCCATACATGATCCCAGTGACTGATTGCATCCACAGCAAGGTATCATGAGTGAGATGATGGATCTTAATGAGCTCCAGCATTTGAATTCCTTCTGATTACTTGCAGTTCTCTCAAAGTACCTCATTGAAGATCCCCCTCTATCATGCCAGCACAAATCTATCATCTTTCAGATTGAATGTCGTTATATATGAATCTGATTCATGAATTTTTCAGTCTATAATAATACTAATTTCTGGATTAGATCATGTAGATTTTTCTTGCCAACGTTTCAAATCAAATTCTATGATCCATCATCAAAACATAAATCAGATAAAGAAAAAAAAGAATCTTTCGCAAACAAAACCCATATGAGAAGGCTTTTTGTTCAGATTGTGTGTAAACCAGAACTGTATATAAAGGCTACACTGTTAGAGATCTGAGATAGATGGCCATGAGAGGAGGGAGAAGAAGAAGAGGCACTTGGGTAGAGGACAAAATTGCATAGGTGCATTAATTAATTAGTGTGCGTGCAGCTGAGAGGAATAACAGGGAGGTTTGTCAGGGGATGTGAAGACAAGAAGCGCACAAAACACAAACCTAAATTGAATAATAATGGTGGTGACACACAGATCAAAATTGAATAATATGCATTGTGACTTTTGGGCTTTGGCCTGTACCACTTATCTCTATATTTTTATTCATTGAATCGCATACCTTAGCTCATCAAAGCTCATTTTGTTCCCTCTTCGTATGATTTTGGGATCTCTTAAGATACCATCCAGTGCATTCCAACTTTCAAACTGTTGTTTTCATAACTTATATATCAATTAATGTATATTAATGTATTCACCGATTGTATTTTTTATTTAGTTTTCTCTGAGAAACACCTAATTTTGGTTGAGCTATTTTGGAGTATAGTTATTTTTGTTGGGATGGACATTCCCGGAAAGAAGAGAATATAAGGATGAGGATTTCATTCCCTTAGTTGTCCAGCATATGGAGGATAGACCTTTTTATTTTAATGTACACATTGAAATGAATTATAGGACTTAGTTGAATTCTTTCTTCATTGTGCATCGATTTCTTTGTTCATGTTTTGGGAGGGGGCGCAAGGAATAGGTTTAATATAAACAGAAATTTTTGAAGAATATATTAAATTTAAGTTTTAAATTTTTCGTGTTTGAAAAATCTTGATTTAAGTTGATTGTGCAATTTATTAGTCAAATTTATTGATTCAAATTGTATGAGTAGTGATTCACATGAACTCACTTCTCATGAGTATGATTGGTTTACTTAGCACTCATTGCACCTAGGTAATGCTCACAAGGGTGAAGTGTTGGGAGTTTTTTAGAAGGTCATTCATCCCAATACTTCTTCGACTCAAGTACACTTAAGCACACTTAGTTGTATGAATGGTTAAGTGTGCTCAAGTCAAAGTATTACTAGAATAGGTAACTGCTTAAAAAGTCTTCATGCTTCAACCTAGTGAGCATCACCTAGATGTAATGAGTGCTAAGTAGACCAAACACCGTTGAAGCTCATTAGAGATGGATTCATATGAACCACCACTCATGAAGTTTGGGTCAATGAGTTTGACTAAAAGATTATGTAGTTGAATCCTAATAATATATCATATTAGCTATCACATCAATTGTCATAAAATGATTAGATAATTGAACACTTTATTGGAACTACTAATGATATCCATGTGGAATCCTTATCGCCTGATCATTCCCTTGATGATTCTCATGCCAATATCGCTTGGACGGTTATTTGTCGCAGGCAGAAGGGGAAGTCCTCACCCCGCTCTTGCCCCCTCCCCCCCAACCCCTCTTTGTCTTCCCCTCCTTGAGTTGGGTCTTGGTTGTTTGTGGCTAGACAAGTTTTTCTCTTGTCTCACCTTATGTGGTTCGAGACTTGCTCCCTTGTTTTTTGTACTTGGGGCTTACCCTTGTTGGTTGTGGTTAATTGCTTTTTGGATAGTCTTTGTCTATATAAAGGGTTAGCACCCTAGTTAACGTTGTTTTTTAAATCAAAAACATAATAGGAATAAACATTCATATTTGAAATGAGTTTTTAGCTTAGCAATGACCTATGACCACCTATAAATTTTTCATACAAAATTACGAAGACAAGTTATAGGCTTAATCAAAGCAACGTTAAAAAGATTATTAACATTGATTAAAATCATTACCACACTGTAAATCAAATCACAAGTTCCCCTAAGTTATAATTTACATAAATAAACTAATAAATTATTATTATTATTATTATTATTTCCAATACAAAGGGCTTCATACAAATAATTTCATGGAGGCTCTTGTCATCTTGTATGTTGTGCAGATATGTGCCTTTGGCTTGCAAAGGATTATATGTGAATTCGATTCACGAGTGGTGGTGAAAATGTTAAATGAGGAGCACCTGAATGAAGCTAATCGACATTTGTCTCTAGTTATTAGAGAGATTCTAAGGCTCGGTCTTTATAATCTATAACTTTTCCTCACATTCCTAGGGAGTGGAATAGAGTAGCAAATTGCTTGGTCAAATGGGCTTATGAACATATGCAAGATTAGAATGTTGTGGATAGGAGTGAGTTGCCTTTGGATTTATCTCATTTGTTTGAGCAATTAGTTGTGGAGGATAGGAATGTTTAATTATTTATTCTTTGTGTTTATATATAACTTGTATATTCTCTTTAAATGCACCACTCTCACTAATATTTTGTGGAACATTTTTATGCAATTGAAAGAAAACTCATGGCAAAAGATTGTTTCTTTATCACCTTCAAAAAGATAAATATACAAATTTAAAAACTTTACTCTCTCTAATGCATGAAAAATATTCATGCCTCTAGTTTTTGGTATTCAAGTCTACTTCCTTAATGGTTCGCAAAGCCTTTCCAAAATAACTCATTGGATATTACTATAGGTGTATCTATCAACTAGTAGTAATTAATCAACAATCTACCTAGCATGCAGCTAATATTTCATCTTCCTCTTCTAAATATAACCCATTAGGTATCATATACTCACAACTAGACATGACATCCTCACAATAAACATTGTGGTATTCCAAGCTTCTCTGTGAACCCTATAAAGATGCATGAATTGATTCCAAGAATCTTCAATAGTGCCTTATCCATATGCCCTTGTTACTCACTAACTTTAAGACTCAAAAGGCATTTACTTCCATTTCATCAAATTTATCAATTATTATATCTTTCTAGAAGCTAACTTCAATATTAGCTTTCAGTGAATCGCTCTTACCAATATTATGTTGATCTTCATGCAATAAGGGGAAAAATTCATAGGAAAAAGATTTCACTTTATCCCATTTACGAATTACAAATTTGTAAATATGTATTCAAACAATAGTCTTTACAAAATAGAAAAAAATTGTAAATGTGTACTCAAACCGTACTCTTTAGAAAATGAAAATTATTACCCTCTAGTATGTGATATACAAGTTTACTTTATCTCTTTACTAGTGTTCCAAGAGCTACCAAAAGATCATTCTTACTGTATATATCAACTAATTATGGTTTAACAACAATTTTATTGTACGAGCAATACTTCATCTAGTCTTTGTGTGTGTGAAAAGTGGACATGTATCTGTATCTGCAATACACAACACTTCAATTAAGTCATTACATGTATGGTTAGACAGATATAAGCATGAATATGAAAATCATAACAAAGTGACCCATTGCCTTCTAAAAGATGCGAGTATAAGATTGCTCTCAGATTTGTATAAGCAATCCAGTGACTAGACTACACCAAAACAAAGGATTTTAATCTATATGAGCATGATATTAAGCTAAATAGATGCAAGATTAATCTAACAAGATTTAAGCAATATTAAGCTAAATGATTTAAATATGTATGCAATAACTTAATATGTGAATATCTAAATGCACAAATATCAAGGAACCTAGAGCAAAACAACATAATAACAATATATTCTCCAGGATTCTTGAATGAGAGATGAGAGCTTGAATTTATAGAAAAATAAAAAAGAAACCAAAGGCTAAGATCAAATGATGATGAGCGGTCAAGATTTTCCAAGAGGACGCACAATCCAGGTGAATTGATGTGATAGGATGCTTTTCTCGGTTTTAAAGGAAATTGAACTAAAATTAAGATAAAATCAGGAAAAAAAAACTGATTTATTCTCTATTTCATTCAATTTTAATATTTAATTGTTTTAATTGCTTTCTTTGAGATTATTTATCAATTTTAATTTTGTTTTTCAAGATTATCTCCAATTGATTTCTTTTTTCAATTTTTAATTTTTTTTGGTCAATTAATTCCTTTTTTATTTATTTCCTTTTTTTGAAGATTTGTGCTCATAATTTCCAATTCCTCTTTCTTGATTTGTTTCCTTTTTTCAAGTTTTAATGGCAAATTTATTTATTTAATTAAATATGCTAGGATATTTAATAAAATAAATAAGATAATTGTTTAAAATGATTTATTTGGAATGATCTAATTAATTAAATAAATATTTAATTAATATTGGTTGATTAATTTTGCCATGTGACATTTGATGATTTTAGAAATTAATTGTGTGCTCAAGATTGATTTAATGGCCTTTGGTTAGGACCTTGGTGATGTTGTTGAGATTAGGGGCCCATGGTTTAGATGACCATTTTTAGGGTATTACATTTGCCCCTCTTTGAATTAATGTGTGAGTAGCGCGTTGGTTCAAAGAAAATTTGATGTCTAGGAGATATCAGTTTTGAACTTGATTGATCATGAACTAGATGAAAAGCGAGATGTTTAGCTTGTTTCAAAGTGACGAAGTTGAATGAAGTCTAAATAAAGCGATACCGATCCTGAACTTAGGAACGATAGAAAACAAAAGATACTGAACTTGAACTTGATTGATCAAGAAGTGGATCTTATTGATCTAGAACTTGATTGATCTAGACAAATCGAGTGATGATAAAAATTGATCTAGAACTTGATTGATCAAGACACGATGAAGATAAACTGTCCAGCTTGATCCAAAGCGACGAATACTAAGCACCTGCTTAGATTGAGTGTGATCAAAGAAACTCTTTAAACCCTTGATTGAGTTTAAACGAATAATCAACTTGATGAAAAGCGATGAAATTGATTAACGTTAAGAGATTGATTCAGATAAAAGACAAATATCAACTTGATTTGAAGTGATGAAACTAATATGCCCCTAGAGATTGATTTGATTTAGATGATCGAGAAATATCAACTTGATATAAAGCAATGAAGTTGAGATGCCCCTAGCGATGAGGTCTTATTTGATTGATTTTCTTTAGTTGAAAAATATGTTTTGCTCGACTTTCGATGGAGATTTGAAAATTTTCTCAACATTTGAAGATGTGAGGTCATAAGGTCATGAGTATGCCCCCTCGGGAGGGAAATTGAAAGATAGCGAGGGTACATGATGATAGGCAATTTTAAGCGATGATAATGATTTGAGCACAAATTGATTCAGAGAAATTTTTGAGAATTTTGCGTTGATTGATAAGAAATTGAGTGCAAAGTTGATTAAATTGAGATTCAGTGTTGATTAATGAGAAATTGAGCGCAATTAGAAGAGAGAATGAGCTTTTGATGAAAAGCGCTAAGTGGTCCAAATTTTGTGAAATTTCGATGAGAGAGTTGACATCAAATTTCGATTTCAATCCCGAAAATGGACTCAGGACAATCGATTTACAAGCTTTTGGTTTGATTTCATCGTACTTGTGTTGATTCGATTTTTGAGATGCTTTCTATATGCTTTATTCTCCATGTATGCATTTCTTTCCAGTAGGGATGTACGCAATGGAAATGATCATGGATGTCTATTTTTTTCTTTTCTTTTCATATGCAAATAAATGAATGTGCATGAGTAACTAGTAATGCAAATTTGTTTCATTTTTCTATGCAATAAGATGAATTCAAATGAATGATAGTGAATGTATGAATCTAAATAAGATGCTCATGTATGCAACTAACATCTCAACACACAAGTACTCGATCGGAGAAATGATGAAAAAGAGACCACTTAGTGAAGAAATGATGATGTTTCCAACTCTCGTGCAGAAGACAAAGAGATCATTGTTACCATACCAAAATCACTCTAAATTCACATGATACAGAATAAAATGCAAGATGATATGCAAAATGAAATGCAACCTAAACCTATTCACTGGATTTTGAATAGCTTAATTGTCATCATCGAGCGTTTTACAACCACAACAGGCAGATTAGAGTTCCTTTCTTTTCATGTGCAATATTAATTATCTTGTCCGCAATGAGCCTTTTTTCGTTCATATCCTTGGACAGATTTCACAGGGACCTGGATTGCATGATAAAGAAATTCCCTCAAAACAGACAAAGAAATGATGGGAACCTCCCTGTTGCATACAAATAGGCGGAGTCGAGGTATGTGTGGCGATTTCACCTTAATGTGAAGGCACTTATCATAAACACCCAGCTGATTAGATGTTTTCAGATCATCGGAATCATTCCTACAAGCAAAAAACAAAGAAAAGTATTATGCCCCCAATCCTTGCTCCTCTTAGTCAAGATAGACTTCCTCGAGTTACTCAAAGGGAATAATAATCAAAAACCAATATAGAAGATGACACACAAAGAAAATTCCATGCATAGGTCAAGTTGTTTAGTGATTGTTTTCAATTTTGTTTTGCTTATGTACTCAGTGATAAAACTCTTCAGTAGTCAGGAGACAGGTGACTGACTCGGAGTGGATGACTAGGTTTCACTGACGTAAAGATGACTTGGTTGATACTGCTTAGGACATGTAAATTGCTTAGTTGATTAACCTAAGACTAGGACATTGATCAGTTTTCAAGTCATGAAGGTTTTAAAAGAACCATGATGTCACAAAAGTGATTGAAAGTTATGTACAAACGAAATCAAAGAATTGCATGAAAGTGGGAATGCCAACATTGTGTTGATAGATGGAGCGCTTGAGTACAAGAGGTGCCTGTTTGCCAGGTTTTCACCTGGTTGGCACAGATTCATTTTTATTTTTATTTTTATCGAGGTGCCTGTTTACCAAGTTTTCACCAAGGCATTTTCTCTCTTTTTCCCTTTTTTTCTTTGTCTTTTTTTTTCTTTTTTTTTGGGGGATTTCTTCAGGACTTTTTCTAATTTTTAGGATTTCCTCAAAACTTTTTCTGATTTTATGATTTCTTCTGGACCTTTTTTGATTTTTATGATTTCTTCAGGACTTTTTCTGATTTTTAGGATTTTTTCAAGACTTTTTCTGATTTTTAGAATTTTTTAATGTTTGCCCCTAGTGTCTAGCAAGGAAAAAGGGATTTTGAGTACATGAATGGATAAGCGAATGATGGTGGACGCTTTCAAGGATTATCTCACAATGTTAATCCAAGCACAGGGTCCAGATATAGCAATGTAAACCAAGGATTTTAACAATTTAAAGCAAGGATTTTGGTGATGCAAAGCAAGAATATAGCGCAGCAAAGAAAGGATATAGCGTAACGAAGCCATATGGTGGAAAGAAGTGGCCATGTCAAGAGGTTTGTGGAAAGCATGTTTATGCATTTTGTCCATAGCGTTGATCAAGATCTGGATAGGGGACAAATAGAATAATCAAGATCAAAGGTGGTAATGAAGGATGTAAGCGAGCAATGGATAGGAGCTAAAGGGTGTGGATCAAGTGCAATATATAAGACATACAAAACCTGTGAAGATCCTTAACCTTGTCAAGATCAAAGGTGGAAAAGGGATATGAATGTAGATAGAGCGAATGAGGGATAATGGAGGATGAAGGATAATGGAGGAAGAAGGATAATAGACGGATGTACATGGATGGAACTTGCCCCCAGTGTAAAGTGCAAAAGGATAATGGATTACGCATGACATATGTTCTCTAGGTTTTCATCATGGTACTTTCCCAAGGCGCCACAAGAAGTGGTTTTCACTCATGGACTAAATTATTTCTCTTTACTTTTTTTTCTAATTTTTTTTTTCATCATTTCTTTTTTTTTTTGGAAGATAATAGAGGCATGATAGGAGATGGAAGAAGTACCCCAACGTCTCATTGCTTTGGATGGTACCCTTAGAATATGAGTTGCAATAGACCATGACTATGAAGGTATGCTCAAAGATGTTGGCAGGATAATGAAATGAAACTAGGCCAAGGATTTATGGAAAGGATTGGATAAGAGGGATGGAAGGGTGAAAAAGAGGTGTTGGATAATGGATGGGATGTTGGAAGAATTGTGTATGGATAGATGGAAATGCTGGAAAGATCAACATTGGCACACGCCTTGAGGGATGGTGGACATATGGAGGAGAAGTGAATCTCATATTTTGAGATTTGGATGGAGGAAAGGTTACAAATTTTGGGGCATAAGAACCCAAAATGGATGAAGGAGGTGATGGAGGAATAGACTCGGAAGGTTTGGATGGAGGAACAACAATTTTGGATGCCAATTTTGATTTTTCTTTAGACTGTTGTGCTTCAAGTAGCCGCTTAGGGATCCACATGGTTTTTTATTTTTCATGCTTTTGTAGTTCCTTAGAGCGCATTGCTTGTACAAGTGCCTTAGGAACCCATATAACTTTTGACTTTTCTTCTTTCTTTGTGGGCCTTTGTGGTGTTTTGTATTTTTCTTTTTCTTTTTCTTGTTCAATCATATTTTTCTTTGTTTTGACATGTCGATTAGATGGGACATGTTAATCCTTGAATACATGTGGATTACTTGACTTATGACTTTTATGCTTGGCATCCAAATTGATTGGAGGGAGATGCGTGGATAGATAGGAATGATATGGAGGTCTTTTAGATGGATGGAAGGACTCGAAGATGTGTGCCTTTGTTGATCCTCCATAAGGGATGGAGGGATATAGGGACCTAGAATGGATGGAAGTGATGATGGAGAAAGCATATATTTGGATTTAACTGGAGAAATGTAGGATTTATGAGAGATACCAACATATTGAGAGTCAACAATGTAGCCAATATAATCAAGATTTTATTTTATAGCAGGGGGTTCTAATATAACCTGTTCATGAATGTCTAACCCTTTTCTTTGATAATGCATGCTTTGAAAGATCTTGTTAACAAAGGGTTTCTCCTTACTTTTGATGCTAGAGGCAAGTCCATTTTGAGGTGGAGGTGGCTTGCAAGGAATGATAAGATAGTGAATTGACCATGGAGGATTATGGCAAGGAGATGAAGGGATACTTTGATCTTGACATGGAAGAGGACCATTGGATAGAGTAGGAAGGGTGTTTGACTCTTCATTTTGAATAGGACCATTTGAAAAGGTGGAAGAGGCATCATGATCTTTCTTAGGAAGGATGCTTTGCTCTTGAGATGGAAGGGGATCTTCTTGGAAGAAATGGAAAGGTATAATGGGATCCTCATGGGATTCTAGGGAGATAGGATCTTTTTCAATCAGTAGATGGGATTGAGGAGTTTTGGTGTCTTGATCTTGATTTATGATAGGACTTGTTTCTTCATTCTTCAAATTATCCTTCTGGCATGGAACCACTTCTAAGGAAGGGATGGGATTTTGCATAGGCGTAGGGGATTCTTGGAAGGTCTCCATATTTTGGTATGATGGGGAAGCATTTTGAGTGGGACTCTTTGGAGTGGGTACATTTGGAATTGGAGTGCATGATGGCATAGGATCTAGGATTTTTAAATCTTTATAGGAACTTGTATCAATATTGGGATTAACTTGGATTTCCATAGGAGATACCCCTTGAAGGTAAACATGGGAAGCTTCATTGTTTGAAGGAGATGGTATGGATTGTTGCTGAGAAGTTTTAGGAGATGAAGGCGTCATGGAAGGAATGGAGGCCACATATGGAGCCTTGCTAGACATAGGTTCATGATTTTGATCATTCTTAGAAGTAGTTCCTTCTTTTTCTTTAGGTGTCATTAGGATCTTCAATTTCAATGACACCTTCATCAAGGAGATCTTGAATCTTATGTTTTAATTCCATACACATTGAAGTCTTATGTTTGTTATGCCTATGATATACACAATAACTACTCAAAACTACACATCCCCATGTGGTCTTTTTAGGCAATATGATAAGATTGTTCTTAATAAGCTCTTCCAAAGCTGACTCAATAGATTGCCCCAAAGGTGTAAATTGTCTATCTAAGGAATAGATGTCTTTTTGTCTTGGTGAAGGTGTTTTGTGATCTTGTACGAGATTTGGTCTTTGATTGTCAATTATTTGTTGGTATGCAATTGTCAAATCATATAATTGTTTTAGCATTCCTTGAAGTTTCTCACTCTTGATATCATGCATTTATTTTTCAAATGGAGTCATTGATTTATTTTGTTGGATTTCCATGTCATATATTTCTTTCTTGATATCTTGAAGCATTTGAGCCAAGGTAGCCATGGGAATTGGAGCTAAGGTAGCCATGGGATTCTTACTTTTGTCAAAAAAATTAGAAGAGCTTCTGGTTTGAACATGCATTTACAACCAACGGGACCGAGAGCAAGGTGTGTTGCAGAAGTCAAGATCAAATTGTAGCTAGTTGGTCATTTAACGTAGTGATTGAGTGAAGTAATTAAGATTTGGTCTGGTTTACGAAATGATCTATCTTGTGTAAGACGTTATCTAAGTTAACTTAGGTTTTGATAAGATGTTGTTTGGACTAGCTGAGAGATGATCGATAAAATTGTGCAACGTAACGGCAGGGGTACACTATCAAGGTTTTTTTATGCTCAGGAGGATGATAACCAGTTTTAGGCTCGCTATAGACTGTTTTAGACAGGTTTGACTGTTCTAGATTGGCAAAATCAGAGATTCGTATGACAGGATTTCTAAGACCATACGACAGTAAAATGGCTTTAGGATAACAATAGTTTTGTTTCATACGAGGCATGTCCCAAATGACAAAGGATCTAGTGCAGTTTTGTCTTGTACGACACAGGATTTAGTTTTAAACGACAGACTGTTAGGTTTCGTACGATAGAGGATTGAGCTTCGGACGACAAATTAGCAGACTCGTATGATACAGGATATGGTGTAGGACAACAAATGATCAGGTTCGTATGACTGTTGTCAGGACAGAGACAAAAATTTTGAGTTTTTCAATAGCTGAGTCTAACAACTGAGTATGACCGATTCTGAGATGGATTGATTTTTGACCGGGATAGACTAGTTTTGACACAAATAGAATTTTATCACTGAGTTGTTGATTTGTTTTCTCCAATTGTAATATCTCAGTTTCAGTTTGAGGGATGAAAACACAGAAAACACACAGTATAAATAGTAACTCCAATCACAACATGCAAACCCTATGGAAGTTGGCTTAGAGAAGAAAACCTTTGCTTGCTGACTTAGGTACACACCCAATAGCTAATCAGAATATGGCCGCTGACTCTCACGCAATGGATTCTCAATGCCATATTAGCCGACTCCAAACGCTAATGGGGGCATGATATGGCAAGTGTTTTGGGAGAGTTACTACCTCTCTTGTACAAAGATTATCAACCTTTTGGAGGTGAATCGGGTAGCTTCTAATCTTATAGTTCTTAGTCATGAATTTCATTTGAAATTACCCCTTGAAGTCACGCAAGCATGATTGAGGCCTATATCCCAACAAGGTACCAAAACAAGTTATAGTCACGTAAACGTGATTGAGACCTTGAGGCCCTAAAAAATGCTCAATATGAGAGATCTAAAAGAGAAAACTCAAATAATCCCATCCTCTGAGACTTTAATCATCAAACGTCTATTTATTATAGTGAGTTGGAATGCTCAGGTCTAGTTGTACTCACTTGGGTCGTTCTCACAGGGTGATTATTTTTCCCACTGTGACAGGCCCGCTAAAGGTACACAAATCTCAATTTTAGAAAAAGCCTCAAGGGTCTAGATTTTTTATTGTCTGTAAAAGACAAGAGCATGCTCTCCTACCTCTTAGATTTTTCTGAAAACACAAAAGACAGATTTGTTCATTAACCAGATAGCAATTTAAGTGCCTAAAAATGAATTTAAAGAATACACGATATTTGGTCGATTTTCTTTAGGCAACCTACAAAAACAACGCATCAGTAGTCATGTTGTTTTTATTCTTATTCTTTGACAGACGTATGTTTGATTGATAAATTCTTTGACAAGCGTCTTGCAAGAAACTGGTTAGGCTGTGAAAATATCAGGCGGACATAAGACAATTCAGGGTTAGCGTTAGTGTAATCAAAATTTAATTCAAAAAAAAAACCCTGAAAAGTAATTTGTTTTTCAAAAAAAGAATCCTAATCTAACTCCTCCAACTTGCAAGAAATTGTTAGAAACCTGCAAGAAGAAAAAGTTAGTGAAATATCAAATCTCTTGGTGAGCTTACACAAGCCTAATTTCAAATCGTGGTTACAAATTTTTCACTCCTAATGCTGAAATGCCCTGAAATTTGGAGGATCCTCCAAAAACTAGATTTTGCATTATAACTCCTAGAGGTCCGAAACCCCTCTCAAACATCCTGACAATATATATGGAATATAACTTAAAGTATAAGAAAGAGAGAAGAGAAGAGGAAATATCTACTTAAATGCTATATTCCATATATATTGACCTTCCACAAGCCTTATTTCAAGCAAAATTCTAAACAAAAACTCTATGTTTTTCATACGACAAAACAATAACTCATACGAGTATTCTCACCTGATCATACGACAATTCTCACCGAACCGAACGAGTAAAAATAGAAAAAAAATGACAAATCAGTTACTTGTACGATAGAGGATTTCTTCTCGCACGACAGAGGATTTCTACTCGTACGACAAAGGATTTATGATCGTACGATAGAGTATTTCAGTTCGTATTGCAATTTGTCATTTCAGTGTGTGAGAAATGTCATACAAGATGACATAGATGTTGTAGGGATGAAAATCCGAAAAGTCAAAAAACCTGAAAATAACAAAAATTAAAAGTCAGTCTTTGGAGGCCAAAAAATGTAGTCTTATGCCCCACGGTGGGCGCCAAAAATGTGTGTGTGAAAAGTGGACCTGTATCTGTATCTGCAATACACAACACTTTAATTAAGTCATTACATGTATGGTTAGACAAATATAAGCATGAATATGAAAACCATAACAAGGCAACCCGTTGCCTTCTAAAAGATGCGAGTATAAGATTGCTCTCAGATTTGTATAAGCAATCCAGTGACTAGACTACACCAAAACAAAGGATTTTAATCTATATGAGCATGATATTAAGCTAAATAGATGCAAGATTAATCTAACAAGATTTAAGCAATATTAAGCTAAATGATTTAAATATGTATGCAATAACTTAATATGTGAATATCTAAATGCACAAATATCAAGGAACCTAGAGCAAAAACAGCATGATAACAATATATTCTCCAGGATTCTTGAATGAGAGATGAGAGCCTGAATTTATAGAAAATTCAAAAAGAAACCAAAGGCTAAGATCAAATGATGATGAGCGGTCAAGATTTTCCAAGAGGAAGCACAATCCAGGTGAATTGATGTGATTGGATGCTTTTCTCAGTTTTAAAGGAAATTGATAAAATTAAGATAAAATCAGAAAAAACTGATTTATTCTCTATTTCATTCAATTTTAATATTTAATTGTTTTAATTGCTTTCTTTGAGATTATTTATCAATTTTAATTTTGTTTTTCAAGATTATCTCCAATTGATTTCTTTTCTCAATTTTATTTTTTTTTTGTCAATTAATTCCTTTTTTTTAAGATTTGTGCTCATAATTTCCAATTCCTCTTTCCTAATTTGTTTCTTTTTTTGAGGTTTTAATGGCAAATTGATTTATTTAATTAAATATGCTAAGATATTTAATAAAATAAATAAGATAATTGTTTAAAATGATTTACTTGGAATGATCTAATTAATTAAATAAATATTTAATTAATATTGGTTGATTAATTTTGCCATGTGACATTTGATGATTTTAGAAATTAATTGTGTGCTCAAGATTGATTTAATTGTCTTTGGTTAGGACCTTGGTGATGTTGTCGAGATTAGGAGACCATGATTTAGATGACCATTTTTAGGGTATTACAGTCTCCACCACAACCCTTTCACTAGGATGCCCCCCATGACTAGACTTGACATCCCCACAAAAATCATTGTGGCTCTCTAATCGTCCCTACGAGTTTCTAAAGGATGAATGAATTGATATGAATCGCTTTCTTCTATAGCTTTTTCCATGTGCCCTTATTTATTTATATTCAAGAATTCATTTTAACCATAAATAACAATTTAATAACTTTATCACAAGTTTGAATGATTATTTTATTTTATATTATCCTATTGATCCTAAAAATCATTCACATCAAATTTATTTTCTCCCTCTATCTAGATATATATATGACACTCAGAAAATCATGGCAAAGAATCACTAGAAATATGAAAAAACTAACAATAAATCTTAGCAATTTTATCTAGTTCAAAAGCATCTTGGTTCTAAGGCAAAGAAACTAGAAGTGTAAAAGAGAGTAGGCAAAGAAAGTAGAAGCATAAAAGAGAGTAAGTCGATGAGAAAGCACTTCCATAGTTGTCTACATAATAATGAATATAAACCCACCAGTATGGTTACCATATTAATTTCTAACCAATAAAAAAACCATAAAATTATGGAACAATAATTGTCGTGATGTTGTGTAATAAGCGGCCTTTGTTTTTTTACTTGTATGCATTACTAGCTTCCATTGTTCATGTACCTAAATTCTATTAGTGTTACTTAAAGGTGTTATCAAATTTCTAATAGGTATAAATGTTTCTAGCTCTATCAATCAAGTATTACATATTTATATTTTTTAAAGAACAATTAATTAATAGTGTAATGTCTCTCATATTCACATTCCATTAGTCTTATTTTGGACTTGATTCGTTTACTAATATCTATATATTTGATTCAGGTTTCTTCGTATTATCAATTTTTGTACTGGCACAAGTATTGGGTGCACTTTACAAGACACATATGTTATTATTATGCTATGATGGATTATGTCGGTCTCTTTCCATTGATTATTCACATGTATGTTTCAATGATTATTTATGTGATTATGATGTATCTCGTTCAGGAATTGTATGTGCTTTGGCTATTACGTATATGCAAAAGTACACTTGACGTGGTATTGAGTGGTTATTTGAAGATGTCACATTGGCCAAACCTATTAATTGATTAAGTACAATTCTCTATGTATTTTACCCTATGTTGACCCAAAAACTGCTATTGGTATAAATCCAAAAATTGTACACTATGTGAACACCCAATAAATGTGATTTTTTTAAAACTTTAATTTCTCACAATTTAATTTGAAAATGTGATTATATAGATTTAGAGCATGAAATTAAATGTCAAATATTAAATGAGGATATATTTAAATTTGTTATTTGGATTTGAATGATTTTAGAGTTAAATGTAAATAAATTGGAAAGAAAAGAAATTATTTTATTTTATTTTGGAAATGGAAAATGGGTAAGTAGGCAAAAAGTCATTTCATTTTTCATAATTTTGCTTTGTTGAGAAATTTGGGAATGTGAAACCCTATTTTAGACGATTCTTGGTTTGATGATTGTGGGAGTGATTGGGAAGGTAATTCGATGAGATTTGAAGCATAAGAATATGAATTGTGAGAGGAACATGCTTTTGTTTGTATTCATGCATTCATGAAGTGTGTTTAAAGAGTTTTTTTTCTAGAAATTTGATTGTATTTCATTGATTTATTTTTCTTTGCTCATTGTTTATCATTCTCAAAGGTTGAAATAGAATTAGGAGAGTGTTATAACCTCCCAATTCCTTTTATTTCATGAATTTAAGTTATGTATATTTATTTTTTAAATGGAGAATTTTTTTCCAAAATGTTGTTATATTGCCCAAATTTTCAAGAAACGAATGAAATTGAATTTGAGAGTTTAGAATGGATGTTGGGAACTTTTAGCACGAGAGGATATTGTTATTTTAAAATTTTAAAATTTGACGAGTTTCCAAGTTGTTTTAATGGTGAAGCCAAATATTTTATGGTTTTCTTATATTTAGAATATTGAAAAATTTGGAAGTTTTGATTGAACTATAATGTTTGGATTTTTGGGGATGAAGGTGTACTTTGTGAAATATTGGAATAAATCTATTGGAATCATTTTGTGACTA
Source organism: Cryptomeria japonica (assembly GCF_030272615.1). NCBI lineage: Eukaryota > Viridiplantae > Streptophyta > Pinopsida > Cupressales > Cupressaceae > Cryptomeria > Cryptomeria japonica. The sequence goes on from NC_081405.1 coordinate 561,114,709, forward strand.
TTGTCATAAAATTAGAGATTGTATGTTATTTTTCATGACACATTAGTTAAAGAACAATATGAGCTTAGGTTGTAGGTATTAGAGATGGTTGGAAGTGGATTCCAATGTTTACTAAGGCACAAAGGGGCCACTAGGGAAGTCATAGTAATAGGTAAAAACTAATGATACTCAGGTAACTAATTAACCAAGATAATGGATTTCCCCTTTGATGTCTTGAGTGCTTGTATAAAACTATGTATGTTTGGGGAAGACATGGCTACTAATGGAACATGAATATTGTACGATGAAGTCTCCTTGTCCATACAAGAGGACTTCTCAGTCCTACATAAGTCATACCAGTGAGCTTCATGATGACACTCCCTCTCTTGCTCTCTAAAATCTAATCTTGTGTAGTTTGAGTGGTACTTAAAAGATTATTTAATTCCTTTCCGTTTAGTGTTGACTTTATTGCATACTTGTATGTTGTGTAGTGTATTCTCCTTGTCTTGCATATGTTTATGACTTCATCCCTATGCATCTTGTGTGTGTGTGATTTGGGCCTTGTGACTATCTCCTAGCACATTGGGTTGAACCTACAAGTATCACATGATTGGGTGGCATGGAACCTACAAGTAACATTAGACTCCTCTATAAATGAATTTCCTGCATGCACTTTGGTTCATTTGTTTCATTGCAATTTGTTTAATGGAAGGACATTTAAGTCCTCATAATGAACTCGAATGGATATGATAGTGAATCTAATCCTAGTTTATGTGACTCGATGTTGGAGACGAGCATGATTGTATTTTGATTTACTTTCATGCCTAAATGTTGCTATGGTACAATATATGTAAGAATATTTATTTTGGACTTAAAATGAGCCTAATGTGTCTTGGAGTCATCTTGGGTAGTGTTTTGCACCCATCATGTCTTTGTCGGGTCTTCCTTCTTCCTCTTATCAAACTCATTCTCAGTTGTGGGTGTAAGTTCATCCCACTCTTGATGTGGGATGTTTGAAGTTTTGTTTGTGTTGTAAGTACCCTATTATGACATGTGTGTTGTAAGTGGTCTATTATGGTCTATGTTTCTCAACCCTTGGGCCTTTGTTATAAAGGGTCAACACCCTAGCTTGCTACTTATCTAATCAAAAACAAATCTCAATGGTGCAAATATTCCTATCATGAAATAAGGCAAATAAGTATGTGGATTATAAAATTAATACATGAATTAGGTGAATATATTAGAATTGTGCATATATAGGTAAGGTAGGTGATAAATATGTAGGAATGATATCAAGTAGATGACTAAATAGCATAAAGAAATGTTTGAACTTTAGATTGCAAGATTAAATAGAATTATCTATCATACACAATATTCCATAGCATCTATTCCAAAATGTTTGTGCTTGTTCTATACAAATGGAATGAATAAAGAAATTTATTTTTATGTCACAAAAGACAAGTGCGTTTGAAAAGCATAAAGATAGAGCTAGGTTGGTTGCTTGAGCATAACAACAATTCATAATAATAATACCCAAATTTATGTCACAATACCAAACATGTGTTGCTAAGGTGGTTGCAATATGCTACCTAGCTTTGTTGATCCCACCTTTTCTTTAAGTTGTATGTCACCAAAAGTTTTTATAGGACAAAGAACAAGGGCGTTTGTTTTATGCGTATCTGATGCAATGAGGTTTGTAGGTTTGTAGGAAAATTTGCACAAATGATTGGTAAGTCTTTTGACAAAGAGGCTTGCAAAAACCAATAAACTAAAATATTAAATTTACTTTCTCATGATCATCAACAAATAAACTAAAATATTAGATAGTTGAACTAAAAATAAACAAAAATATTAAATAGTCGAACTAATAAATAGAAATGAGATAGTGCATTTTAATAAATCACTCAAAATGAAGTGACATTCATTGTTTATAATTCACTATTAGATCCAAGATAAAATGTCACACACAATAATATGTGACCAAGAAATTGAATTATGTTTATCCTGCTCAATCACATTGGCGTAAGCTAAGTACAAGGAATTTCATTATTGTATGTATAATTTCATTTACTCAAATCGGAAGAAAAAAAATCTATAATTACTACCACTCACTCTGAGTTTAATTATTAATCAATTCTATTTATCTTCATCATACTAATAGTTAACTTCATCAAAATAATATTATAATAATAAAATAATAATCATAATTAGTCTTAATAAAAGTTTTTGCTTTGGTGAAAAGTTTAATAAATATAAAAATATTAAAATATAGTAATATCTTAATGATAATATAATATTGATTATAATATCATAATTTAATAATAAAATAATATTAATTAAAATATAATAATATAATTATTTTTTAAGTGAAATAATAAACAAATATGATATCTTTCGACATACTTTACCTATATTTAAAGTTATGAACCACATATTTAAAGTTATGAACTATCATATTTGTAGTTACATTACTAAATGTTTATTCAACAAAAAAACATTCAAATTAAAATTGTTATAGGTGAGTTAGTTGAATGGAAAAGTTATGATCTATCATCAACTAGGATACATATAAAGATTTTTTTAATTATGACATTTTTTCAAAAATTAAATGATTTTTGGACTATCAAAATTTTGAGAGTTACACAGGAAAAGTTCATCTTGGCCAATTAACCAAAAAAGAACAAAATTACCTATTTTTACTAGTCACAAAAAAGAAATAGTGAATCATAATACAGCATGCCTAAATGCACATCCCCATCTCACCTTGTCTTACATTTTAAACAGTATGCAAGCATGCAAAAAAAAAAAATTGGCTGCACTTGGGCTTCAAATTAACGAGTATCTGCATGTTCGGATAAATCAGAATAGGCAATGTCATCTTGCAGGCTCTTAAAGTGTTGGAGATAGCTAGCATTCGTAATAATATCCAAACACACAAGAAACTACTACTTCATTTTCCAGCCATAATAATGGTAAATACTGTAGTTTCAAGATCCATATGGATGTATGCTACATTTACACATCAAATTACTCAAATGACAGCATTAAATATCTTCTCTTCGGCTTATTTAACAATTTGGTTTCACATCTTAAAACAAATATTTTAAGATAATCAACAATCATTTTTGGAATATCAAGTCGGCAAATTTTATAGACCCGAAATGATTTAATGATTGAACAATTTTAGGTAAAGGTCTCGAATGATTATAAACAAAGCAAGAAAAGAACGAAGTCTTAATTTTTATGTGAGGGCTCCTAGACTCGGAGATTCGATTTTTCACATCAAATAGAGATGCCCCAGAAAGCTGGAATTGGCAGAGTTATCGAACCAAAAAATTAATAGCTTTATATCACCATGTCAATACATCCATGCACAACATAACTTCAGCGTCTGATTAAGAACATGGTATTTCCAGAGTTTACGTAATATGGTTTTGAATGCTTCTGTAAAAAACAGAGTTTTTGTTAAAAAAATTGAATAAATCATCACTAATGTCTCTCAATTTTGAAGATTTTAAGACTCAAGTAGAATTAAAAACAACGCTATATCAGAAAACCATGTTTCGCAAGTTTTAGGTTAAGGCATCATAGAATTAAGTAAATTTTCTTGCAACTGTTACGGAAGCTATACTTTTTTTATTGTTCAGTCAATAAATATACCTAGCCCCAGAATGCTGGAAATTGGTAAAGTTAACAAACCAAAAAAAAAATGCATGTCACGACTCTATTAGACTAAAAAGATTTCAAAACAACCACAAACAACATAACCTCAGTGAACAATCTGACAAGATCACCTTAAAACATTAGATACTTAGCCCATCATCCAAGATCCAGCAAGCTAAAAAACATCCTACTTAACATAATAAACATGCAATCAATTGAACCTAAAATATAAAATAACTAAAATAAAAATGCTACAGCCAAAAGTAGTGCATGGAAGCATACAGTTAATCTTAACTTCAATAATTAACAAAAATATACAAACATGGTAAAGATTGTGCCAACTCGATGTTCTACAACACAAACTATTACACTTTTTAAAAATTGGCAGTTTCAAATGGCATGCAAACATGAGCCAAAAGGACTTTGTAAGCTTATCGTTATCACTGCTGGCTGCCCAATGTACTTGAAAGATTATTGGGAATTCTAAATATATAATGACCTTCCCCAAAAGATAATCGAGATGAGTTACACACACATCGCAAACCAGAATGCCTATAAACCTAATCCAACAGTCCGACCATCTCGTCGCCTCAGTCCTGCTGTAAACTGCTTCTCTAAGTCCTGCTGCAATTCCTTTTGCTTCTCTGCAGCAAACAGCCCATCTTTTTCTTCTACCTTCTTTTCTGTCTTCAATTCTCCCTTGACACCCTACAATTGGCCATATGTAGCAAGGAGCACTCAGACTCTGAAAAGGTGTTAGCGCACGTATAGTGATGGTAAATCCAAACAATTTTAAAGAAAATTTGACATCATGAAATAGGATTGCACCAGTCATTGATGAGAACTGCTAAAAAGGCAACTTGTGACTAGTTTTACAATGATACATTAAGCATTACACTAGCCCAAAGACCACATGCATACAAGTTAAAATATGTTTATATGCATTCCAACTTTAGATAGTAAAAATACTAAAAAATAATAATGTTAGTGGAAATTACCATGAGTTTATTGAATTTTTCTTGACGGTCAGGATCAGCAAAATGTGCCATCTCCCAGCAGTTACTACCTGACTGCTTTGAAACCCAGATATACATCCAGAACATATTAGATGGATTCCTAAAAGAACTCCAAAAATTTATGATATTGAAATCAAAACAAATATTTCAACTACCTCTACAGGTGCGGCAGCCTTTTTACTTCCCCACAGAAGCTTCTTTTTCTGATCTGCTGACATGGATCCAGAAACTCCAAGATTTTTATTCACTGCAGTGAACAGAGAACTATAGTGAAAACTCAGAGAATCGGGAAGTTCCAAAAACAATTTGAGTCCTAACATTGAACCAGGACAAGCACAGAAAATATTTGAAAAGCATGGGAAAAAATGTCATTTCAAGCTAGATGATTTTGATCGAACAAAACAGCTAGAATCAACATAAATCAATTTACATCAGACATCAACAGGACAAAATCCAGTGTTCATGTTTCCATGCAATCAACAGTTTTCCTATTAAATTTGACATAAAGAGTTTGCATTCCCAATTACCAATAGGAGAATTGCACCGACTAGAAAATGATTCTGATTAGAAGGCAAGCATTACCACACTGAGAAAGAGGAAATAATCAGGAACATGCATGCAAACCTAATGGTCTACATTGACAGTGCACCAAGAAGAAATAACCAGAAACATTCATGCAAGCCTGATCAAATTAGTTGTGATTGTTCAATATTCTGATGAATAAGTTCGATAATAATTACCAGGAGACTGGTACCAGTACCAGTATGTCTATTTTTCAAAATCGGACACGGGGGTAAGGAGACACCATTTTTTTTAAATATAATTTAATAAATCCAGTCAACCTGCACTGAAAGACTTGCCAGGCCTATTTATAAAATCCAGTCAACCTGCACTGAAAGACTTTCCAGACCTATAGAAGGAGACCAGATGATGGCAAGGAATATAAAATGCTCAAAAAAGAAAATAACATACATCCAGCATCTAGATAAAAATTGGTCTTTTTTTTGCATCCAGACAACAGCAATCGACCTTTTCAGGGTTTTGATTGCCGCATTTTAGCAAAAAAGAAATTTTCTTCTTTTTCCAGCAGGAGACGTCTCATTTTCCACAGGAAACCTGGCGATTCTTTTTGCCAGGTTTCCTGTATTTGAGTGCATCTCTGGTAACTATGTCCATTGTCGATAAATACTAAAAAATTAAAAATAGAGTTTTCGATGAATAGTGGACATTTAGAGTTCTCCTTAGAAGGATATGCAAATATCCATGATATGTTTAATGCCAAGAAAATTACCATAAATATATTGTTTGCAACAGCCTTTCTGCCTCTCTTCGGAGTTGCAGCATGAGGTCTCATCCTGCCAAATTTGGCAGTGGACAATTTTATAAAAGAGAAGCCTCCTTCAATGATTATCCACCTAGCTAATTCCAACCAAAATATCCTTGAATAAAATGGTGATCTCATATTCCCACAACTAATAAATACAATTCATGACTGATCATAAAATGGATTTGACCTTCACATTTCATGGCATCAAATCCTTAATATGTTTGCAGATCTGGATTCTTCTCAAAAAATTATGCAAGTCCAAAAAAAACAGCATGTCATTTCAAGCCTGTTGTACAGAAGTTATGGCTTCTAACAGATGGAGGACAAGAAGGGCATCAAAGAGAAGTGGACACCCCACTTTTTCTTTTCCTCTTTTCTCTGTCTGTCTCTTTCCAAGAAAAGGGAAACATCCCTACATCTTTTTTGTCAGGCACAAATAAAAATTCACAAAATGGAGATGAGGGGCTATACTAGGCCTCTTCCATTTCCAGAGGGTGAGATGAAAGGTCGGACGTCTCCTAATTGCTTGAACTTAAGCATAGATAGAGCTTGTAGAGTTTTGTATGTTTCGTATTGGAAGCTATTCGAGTGCATAGTTCTCATGTTTTTACTGTATTGAGGCAAGGGAGTTCATTAAGAGACTGCAAATTGTTCTTTGTAGAGTTCTCAGTTATTTGGAAAAATTCTTAAGACCACTTGTGGGCAGATCTTTTGTATTGCAGCCATCTAGAGTATTTAAATGTAACTCACAATTTTTGTGGAGTATTTACCCACGAGGGATTTTTCTACATTACTTCTTATGTCTCCATTATTCATAGTGATTGTTCTTTCTTTTTCATTTTCTTAAGTGCAATTAATATTTTGCAAGTAATAGTCAATTTTAATGGCTTCCATAATTTACACTCTAATTTCTTTAAGTAGTTGACTATGTGAGAGGAATACCCTCACTAATTTACGGATCAAGTTGTATCACAGCACATTCATTTCTTCTGGGAGTTTGGTGTTGGTGGTGGAGTACTTCTGGACATGCATGCATACCAACAACCTGTTGAAGTGAAAAGAAGTTATTACCTTTGACGAGAGAACTCAAATCATGCAAGTGGTGGAGAGAATTAAGATACATGGAAAGAGGAGAAGTTGAATGCAGACACAAAATTCCATAAGACGAAGTACCATCGAAAGTCTTTCCCAATATTTGGAGACTGTGAAAAGCATAAAGATATTACCAAATATTTCTTAAATATTTGAAAAGCTTATTCATTATATATAAGCAGCTGAATCCCACGGTTAAGACACTGGGTTCACATTATGAAGACCCATAATCCAACTCACAATGCAACCACTGACATCATATAAGTTGAATAACTGGGTCTATTGAGTATGAGTTGAATAAGTTGTCTCTGCTAATCAGGTTAATTACCACAACCAAGTCCAGCTGTAGTGTACTCCCAAAAGTCAAGCCCAGGTGAAAGTCCTGGATGAATTTGACATATAGATACCCCTGATTCAGAGAATCTAAGCCACAATAAAATGTGTGTGTGAACAGCATCAAAGTACAAGGCCTTAAATGGGCATGCCATCTTTTACAAAAAGAAAATTAATAGAAACACAGAATGGGAAAAAAAGATTCCTTGTCCTTGGGCAAATAGAAAATTGAACAGACAATAAATCTTAAAGAACAGCCAGATCACTTTGCAATGTTGCATTTAATCTGAGATTAATGGGCAACCAGTAGAAGACAAAGATTGGGATCAAAAAGTAATTTAAGCATACCTAGTTCAGCTGCTTTCATTGCAGCAAGCTTCGCAGCATTTAGATCATGAGCAACCTCTGCCTCTGCAGCAATTGAGCTGGCTGATTCCGACAATCCTTGGGCTTCAGGCAATTTATTTGTGCTTTTATCTGACTTCTTATCATCAACCAACAGAGTACCCTTTCCTTCTATCTGCCCTGCATCTGAAATATTATAATCAACATAAGCCATATTTCCTATAGAAGCTTCAGAATAAAATCTAACCCACCCTTTAAACCCCTCACTCTTATACTTACTCTCACTGATGGGCTGACGTCTTCTGCCATCTTTATCATATAGATCAGATTGATGTTTTCCATCTCTTACACTTCTGGAGAGTTTCTCAATTCCATGTTCATTTTCTTGTCCCTTTCTAGCACTTCCTTCATCCCCATCCTGATAGCGATCTCGCTCCTTTTCATCTCTATCTTTGTAAAAACTTGAAGCCTTGGCCTCAGTTTTAGAATGTCGATCTGTTTCTCTGATATGCTTTTCCTTGTATCGGTCCCGTTCTCTAACATCGTCTCTTTTCCTATGCTGCACCTTATCATCTTTGTATGCGTCAGTATCCTTCTCAATGTTCTTATGCTTATCTCTAGCTCTATTTCTAGCTTCATCACGGTCTCCAGAATCATCTCTACCTCGGCCTTTAACATCATCACGACCTTTCCTTGGTTCTCCTCTATCTCCTATGTCTCTTGAATATTCTTTGTTTTCATCTCTGTTCCTACCCCTATCTCTACCAACATCCACCATTTCATCTCTCTCCTTGTGCTTTTCCTCTTCTATGTCCATGTCAACGTTTAAGTGCTTGCCTCCATTTTTGGACTTCTCTATTGAAACATCCCTATCCAAATTTTTATTGCGGTCCCTGTTTCCATCATCCTTGTCTCTATCTTTTTCCATATCTTTCCTCTTCCTTGATGCTTCATCAAAATCTTTGACCCTAGTACCTTTATCAGAATTCCACCTATCATCCCTGCTCAATTTCTGATAGTCATCATCTCGTCTTGAGTATTCAGACCTTGCACCACTTTTCGATTCACGTGCTGCACGAGAAGAGTATCTCTGATACTCTCTGTCATCGTTGCCCCCATGCCTACGATTGTAAGAATACTCATCTGATCTACCATGGTAATCACGATTCCGACCATAAGAATGCCTGTCAGAATTGACATGTATGTCACTCCCTCTCCTACCATGACCACGACCATAATCCCTAACTGAATCTCTTTCTCCATCAATTCTCCTCTCCTTTCGTGCACCATCAGCTGCTTTACTACTATAGCCTTGAGGACCATCTGGACTAATGCTCCTATTATGCTTGTGGCCACCTGTTTAAAGACCAAATCAGAAGTAATGATGAAGAAAAACAGGTAAAACTTCAACAAGAAGCAACAATTTACCCCATTCTTATAATGCATACAACAAGGATAAAGGATCATAAACAAACAGATTTCCTGAAATGATAAAACTGAAAAAACTAGCTCTGAAATTTTTGTATGTATGGTGACAAGATTCATTGAGCCTACAGATATATTTTTGGTAGTATCGGGTCCTTACCTTGCAAAACATTGTGAAGAAAAACACAATTCTTGGACATTGGTGCTAATGTAGACTGAAACACCTCTTTGGGAAAAAATTTACCTTTTATCATGATGGCCAACAAGAGACATTAGATAATTCAAGTGCTTCCATTTCTCTGGACTAAAACAATGAACTCTAATCTAGACTACAATAATAAAACATTCCTTTGGGAAAAAGCTTACCTTTTTATCGGGATGGACACTATACACTTCGATTACTTTCCCTTCTTTGGAATGACCACTGAAACCTTCTCCAGAGACTATCTTCTTTTTAAAATGGGATGAACCAAAGGAAATTGCAATCCAGTTGAAATAAATATATCTTTCTGAAAAAAGTATATGGCAATCAAAAATTGCCTTAATACTTGGTATGTTTGTTCCCCTAATATTCTAACTAAAGCAACATTATTAGTAATTAAGCTATGACAAGAGAACTGATTCGATTCAATTGCTTCCCCTTTTCTGGACTAAAAACACTGAACCTTTCTCCAGACGACCTTTTTAATATGGGATGAATCAATGGAAATTGCAACCAGTTGAAAATAAATGTCTTTCTGAATAAAGTATACAGCAATAACTTTATTTAATCCATGTTAAGTATAACTGAAATTACACATTTCTGGCTTAAGTTGGGGACTAATAAACAAACTAAATAATATTTATTGCGTACAAAGTAACATCTATAAAGATAGATTACTATTTAATCCAATACAATTAAAAAATATAATTTCACACAAACTGCATTTTTGAGTGTTTATAAAACTTTCCTAAGAGTAACTCATGTTTATTAAAGTTAAGTTTCATTTTTAATGTCCTTTAAATTTTATATGGTTTTGTATGCCAACGCTCTCCTGGTACATGTCTCCATTTATAAGACTGCTTTTCTATATCCCAAGAAAAACACTTTGTACACACATCAAATCTTAAAACAAGAACAGAAAAAACTAGAACACTTTGTAGATCATATACAGACACGTTATGACTCAGGGAAAAGGTTTCACTTTTAACCAATGCCATTTCATTTCATAGATGTAAAGCCTCGTGTAAAGATATTTTCAGTGTTCATCACTGCTGAGGTTCAATGATTTCAATTTTCAGGCACAAGTTATGCTTAAAACAGAGAAGGAATTGAAAAATATTTGAGGAAATAACATAAAGCAGCCACACATCTTCATACAATTTGTTAAATGCCACATTGTATTCCAGGAACTTAGCATTCCCGTGTCTTATACAGATGGTCATGGCAAGTACATTAGCACTCCTAATGCTCCTATCCAAACTGTAATGATCCCTGAAAAGAATTCCCTAGAGAAGACTATAATTACCAGGTTCAAAAAAATTCATTTGTTCAGGAGGCCAAGAAAAATAGGAAACCTGAAATTTTCAAAAAGATTTAATCAAGTTTCTATAGGAATTGAAAAATCCAGACCAGCTAAAGACAAATTTGGCCAATCTAAAAAACCTTGATCTAGCTGGATTTGAACCAGATGCAGCTGGATCTAATGATTCTGGGGAAGAACCTATTGATGATACACCAAGGTGAGACCACTGAGCCATTAAGATGATTTATCCTGCAATTAGGTGCAATTCCTAGAGAATTCACTATGATATCCATAGTGAATCACTCACTACAAGAGGTGCAGGCTAACTTTAGTTAGTCGACCAACTCTGTCAATCCTAGAATCATGCTTCTAGTATCCAACTGATGCTTCCTGTACGAATCAACAAGAAGGGCCCATTTACCTGGCTGGACTCCTCGGTTGGAAGGCTAAAGCCTAAGGGCTAAGGCTAGAGGTGGGGGCTAAGAAGGGAAGGCAGTTGGGGTGGGGCCTCTGCTTCTATCCCCAGAAGAGCAGATAACCTGGAATCCAAGAACCAGTGCGTAACCACCTTCTATATAATGTGCAGATTGTTATGCCAAAGATTCATACACTCTTCCTCACTATGTGCAAACCATTCACATCTAGCTATGTAGTTAACGTGGCATATTTTCATAAACACTAAATTTATCACACTAACCCCGTTTACCCATCCGTCCAAATATTTAATAAAATACACATTGAAAATATTGAACTTGCTCAATGTCAATGTAGCACCAAAAATAACTTCTTGTAAAAAATGGTACACTTGGGGTTTGTTGATTATACTTCAAACGAATCAAACCACATATGCAAAATGGATATTGGTTCTTAGCATAATTCTTATAATGGAAATGCTATCTGATCAACTGTATTTAATTCAATCAACAGCACTTGAGAATAGGTGATCACATTTAGAAACATTTCCAGAAATATTTGGTAGATTTTGGAATGCATGCCTTCAATTGTCAGACATACAAATTTTTAATCCATAGACATTCCAGACCACACTAACTTTATAGAAAAATAGCTTATACTATTTTATCACACAGCACATATTTTCACATATGGAAAAATATGCTGAAACCCTTGCCCTAGTGGTTCTGGACCATACTAACTTTCCAGAAAAATAGTTTATACTATTTTAACATACAGCACATACATTCACATATGGAAACCTATGCATGCCTTCAATTGTCAGAGATACAAATTTTCAATCCATGGACATTCCAGACCAGACTAACTATCTAGAAATATAGCTTATAATATTTTATCACACACCACATATATTCGCATATGGAAAAATATGCTGAGACCCTTGCCCTAGAGGTTCTAGACCATACTAACTTTCCAGAAAAATAGCTTATACTATTTTATCACACTGCACATATATTCACATATGGAAACCTATGCTGAGACCCTTGCCCCAGAGGTTCTAAGTCTGCTTCCTAAAATAATCACAAAAGAGGGTGGTATTTTTTCCTCTATCACAAAGGCAATTAAAATGCCAAAAAAGGGACTAAATGAATAAGATTTTTAAGATTTATTCTTCTTGCACCCAAAGTATGAACTCCAGAATTCTTATAACTATTGATAAACAATAAATACATCAGCCTCCCTAATGCAAAAATAATAAAAATATCAAAATCAATTCAACATTGCAACACACAACCTAAAATTCCAATATTGCCAATGCACCCAAAAGCAAATCACTCAGCAAATTGATTTTTTTATAAAAGGACTGAGAACACCATTGTCAACTGGGATGAGCTCAAGAGATATATCAATTAGATTTAAATGGAAAAGTCCCAGACTAAAGTCCATAACTCAACACCAGGACATGTAGAAGACCTCCAGGATGACTTTAACAAATAAGATAACCCTTAGTCAAGGCATGAAAACTTAATTTAACCCAGGCAAAGCATCTTAACTTAAAAGTTAAAACACCTCTGTTGTAACATCTAAAGCTTACTATACATCAGCCAAGGCATCTAAGCACAATATCCCTCTATCGCTCAATTGAGAAATCTACGCTGAATATGTCTATGTTGTGATATCTAAACAGAACGCTCCAACAAAGGTTTTGAAAGTTTTGAATTAGCAATGAAAAAAGCCAATCATAAGGTGGCCTTAATATAATAATAAGTACATTGTGGCTGAAAACATTTAGTTCAATTCAATTTTGTAAATGGCTGCTAGAAAAGTTGGTAGGCATCTCGGCTGTTTCTGGCAAGACCTAGGTTCAATGCTTACTAACGACATTTGGGTCAATCCAGTCTTCAGTATAAGTGTGTTACAACCACAGGTAGAAAATCGAGGAAAAACAATCAGGTACAGAATCCAGAAAAAGCAAATTATTCAAGCCTGCCAGTTTCACGCTAATGAAAACCCTAACCAATTGATTCAAAAATTGACATATAATCACAATTTGATTTATATTTACATATAATCCAACCCTGTATAGAGTTGTAAAAACTTTACGCCCATTTTCCTAAGGTGAAAAAACCCTAATAGCAAAACAAAAATCCCTTAACTTTTAACACGGCCAAATAACAAACAAGAAAACTGTAGGCTCCTTTTTCTAAACTGTAAAAACTCTAGTAGCAGAACACATAACCCTCAGGTTAACCTTAAAAAAAGCCAAATAACAAACAAAACAACGAAAATAAACTATAGCAAAAAAAACATGAACTATTAAATACAAACCTTCGGATACGAATCGAGAATTCACGCCTTATACAACAAATTTATACCAAATAAATAAACACTCACCGCTTGATGAAGGCGACGAGGAGGCAGACAGAGGAGAATGACGGCGATATTTGCGATGTGAAGCGTCATTCGACGGCTTGCGAAATGACGGCCTGATATCCGATGTATCAGGCGATTGTGACGCCAAATTTGAGTCCATTTCACTCTCTAAATTCAGTGACAAACACTTATAAACCCTATTTCTTACTCCGGTTTTCAAGCCCTAGCATTATTTTAGCTTTCAAACCCTAGCTGCAAAAAAGAACAGCATCGATTTCCCATCAGAATACAACCGAAAGAAAACTTAAACAACATAAACTAATGAGATATAGATTGCGAAACAAAGGGGGGGAATATTGTGGAGAAGTATATGCTTACCTGGCAGAATGCATTTCTCTGTTGTCGGAAAAAACTAGCGTAGGAAGAATAAGATCTTTTTTCCGAATTCCCTTTATGGACTTTCTGTCAAATGCGAGAATCGTTGCTATAACTTCAAATAGATCGAACTGGAAAATATGGAAGAGTGCATAAAAAATGTGCTTCCCCGAAGCTGTGCAGAAGCATTAACTGTTCATCTGGATGGGGTTATGAGAGGAAGTAGTGCGTTTGTCATGGTGAAAGTTGGTATGTCACTTTCCATTTTTTTGTCTCATATATTTATTCTCACTTTATCTCCATAGACATAAATTTTAATTTGTTTATTTTTTGATATATTTGTTTATATATTATCTAAACAAAATAAATTGCACTTTTTTTCTTAGATTTGATGTCAAAATATTAATATTTAACTATAAACATAACATTTATAAAATAAATAGAAAGTAAAAATAAAAATGTGTGTAAAATGAAAGACTTAAATTTTTTTAAGAGTAAATTTAAAGATTAATCAATTTTTTGAAATGTTTGAGAAAAAAAAAATTGATTTGTTCATTTGAGATTTTTTATTTGTTAATTGTACATACAATTATTCTAATGTAAAATAAAAAAACTCTTAAATAAATAAAATAACTTCAAATTGAGCATTTTTTTAATAGATGTATTTTAGATATATAAATTACTTATGTTTATTCATGTATTTGATACTAAATCTTTCATTCTTATTTTGATTCTAGTATTTCTTTGTTTACATTCATTTTTGTAAAGAGGAGATTGATTTTACATTCATGGATTTGACCTGTAAATTTTCAAAAAATAAAATTACATTTGACTAACTACTATCTACTCCTCTAGTTCTTAGAAGTCAACTAAACATGTATTTGCATAGTTCATTGCTATGTTCTTGTATTTAAAAATATTCAATTGCATTCATTTATCATCATATCCACATACATCTAAACAGCATTCATATACCATCATTTTTTAAGAAAGTCATGTGAAGAACACTTCACTTGAGCACTATAATGATCTATCTCCATCATCATTTGCATGTTTGAAGATTGATGTCCTTGATGTTTTTTATGATCATAAAGTCAATCATATCAAGTGAGTTAACTTAGGAGAGCATGATCTTGATATCTAACAATCTCCTTTTAAGTGTTTATAAATGTCATTAATCCATAACAATTAGAGGAATTGTTGAACCAAGAATCAAGAGTGCATGTTCTCCCAAGTCTATAGATTTGACCATATGCAAAGTTAATAGATAGTTTTGATCCCAAGGTAAAATATAGATAAACAATATTGATCTACAACATCAAGATAGCATATTGCAACACAATAGTAGAATTATCTCTTCTCCTTTGTTCTAGAGCTAGGTACCTTGTCATTTACATTTTTTAGTTGACATTTAATATTTAAGTATCGTGAGATCTAAGCCCTAAGACATGTTATCTAGATTACTGGGTGTACTTATTGATTGCATTGATTAATTAATCTAGTAACATGTTTAGGAAGCTTATTTTCATTTATAGTTTTTTGTGAACCTATCCATGCTTATACTCTTTAGAGTTTGACCTTAGGGACATATCTTGACTAGTTTTAGAATTTATAAATCTAATACAATTTTGATTTATCAACAATTTCTACATTTCATAAAGCTTGATTTACATTTGCTTTGTTACTTTGATTAGGTTTTTGTTATACATAGTGATTTACCTCTTTTTCCATCCTCGCATCCTAGGATATTGTATCATTATGACTCATTTTAGATCTTGTTCCTTGGTTGATTTCCACAAACTTCTTCCAAATTTTGACATGTTCTCATCTTTCATATCAAACATTTATCCTCAACATGCCCATGACCTTTTATGCTACATACATGATTGTGCTTTCTATGGAGATTTTCTTTTCTCATACGTTGTATTTTTCTTCTTTCATAGAGTTGGTTATTACTGATCCTCTTCTATTAGAGATGTATATATAATTTACTCATAAACTCCAATAATGATCACATCCCTTGTGACAATGATGACCATACACTAAGCACGGATCTATCATGTAAGGCACCTATACATAAGATTAATATGGTTTGCAATGTTATATCGTGTACATGTCATAATAGTCCTACATCAGTAGATTTATATGTTTGGAATGAATCAACTTATTCAATACATAATGATGAGCATAGTAATCATTCTTCATTCTTCTACATCTCATCTTGAATCTATGGATAAATATGGTTGTGTTTCTATAATATCACCACACATGATGATAGCTTACACATTGATGATAATTTGCTAGTTTCTCTTAAGCCCTTTATTGATACATTGTTATATTATTATACAGTGCATGATGATATTATAAGCCTTAGCAAAGAACTTTTACATGATTATTACAATGGATATACCAATGCTTCCTTACATGTAAAATCATTCTTATCTACTAAATGTGAACACTTAGATTGTGATATCTTGTTGATTAGTGATCTTTTTCTTATATACAAGTGGTAGAATTTTGCAACATTTGGTTGCATTCATCTTATCTCCTCTATACTTTCACAAATTCGGATCATACTTTAATTAATTATTTTTTAGCACTAGTTCACACAAGGATGGAATGAAGAGAGCCTAATATTCAAACCAATTGTTGATCCAAATGAGGCTTCTTGATAATTTGTTGCAAGTAATCTTAATTATGGAATTCCTTTTGGCCTAGTGATTGATTCATCTTTTTAGTATCCATCACATTAATAGGGTTTATCAATTGCCTTTGATAACATGGTTTTTTTATTCATGATACATCTTACACACACACATACTAATGAACCTTAAAAATATAGTGAAAACTAAAACATATGCATATAAGCTAATATGAACCATATCATAATATTGCCAAAAGGGAATATAAACTAAATTTTTTGAGCCTATGCTCTTTTATATTGTATATATACTCTATTATAAAGGATAAGAAAAGGATTTGAACTTATGCAGTGGATTACATGATATTGTGGTAAAGTACATAATCATACATGTACAATATAGCTTAAACCATTATATATTAATTCTATCAATTATCCATGCACAATAATTAGTCTCTCAATAAATCTTCACTCTTTATACAATATAATGTTCACTCTTTAGATCAATTTCATATCATATCTCATTTATTTTATCCTACATTCTTCTATTTAGTTATATGTGTCACACTTCTCTTGCAGTGTCTTGATCTTGATGTATCAGTTTTGGTGTGTTCTTACATTCTTCCCCACTTCTCCCTACTTCTATTTTTTCATCTTAATGTGTTGGATTTTCCTACCCCATCATACCTTCTTGTCTAATTTCACTTCCCTTTACTCTATCAAGCACTATGACTCTTCCATCTCTAAAAACATCTCTTTCAAACCACACTTTTGCCTAGGCTGGAAATTGTCTCTTTTGAAGTTTCAACTGACATGTATTATCATACAACTCCAACCCCCCCCCCCCCAATGTTGACCCAAAATTTCACATTCAGAGGAAAAAATTATAGCTTCTCCTTATCTTGATACCTATCACAAGGTAACCTCAAACCTCAACATTTCTCCATTCTCTTCTTTCATCGAAGATGAACCTAAGGACTCCACTTTCTCCTCACCCTTTGGAGAACGAATCCCTTCCCATTCCACATCCCCAATGTTCTCCCTTTCTCATCCTTTTTAGCCTCCTTTGTTTAAACTTCACTCCTTCATCATCCCCCAATGTATGAAGCTTTTACCACCCTCAAAATCTAAAACCTAAAAATCCTATATTTTCTCACACCAATTCAAACCTACCCCATCAACGATCCTAGAACCCATTAATGTGACCAATAAGGATCTGTAACATTTAGGATTGAGTGGTAAGCACCCAAAAATTATTTTTATTCAAGAGGGTGTAGATTTAATAAAAAATAAATTGCACAACACATATCCAAATTTATTGTTATGACTAGGGTTTCAACAACTCAAGCCTCAATTTACTATTGTGACTTAATGTCGACATACCATCACTAGGTGGTGTCATCAACAAATTTTGTGAACAAAAATGGACCATATCACTCCAAATCCTAAGACATCATCAATTTAATATAATTTTGCAAAAATGTTACATGTTTCTCCTCATCTCCTACAACATTTTCAAAGATATTATAATTTTCAGTCAATTTCAATTGTGAATTATAACACATGGATGACTATGATGGTGATTGGTTTTTACACAACTTCACCATTTTCATCCTAATGGGGCTCCCATGTGCGAGTGGGATGTCTAAGTTCAATAGATATATATACTAGGGAGTTTGACATTCAAGGGTTTGTCGCTAAACCAATTTTGTCTACAAGCCTCTCTAGGGTTTTCAAACATTGGATTTTTTAAATGTAAAATAAAAGATAAGCCCTATAACAACATAAGAATGTGTCCAATGCTCCCTTCTGCAATGCCCAACTGACAAACCTAGGGGAAAACTTGACGACAAAAAAAATATAAACAACAACAAATACTTGATAACATGTCACACATGCACTACAACATGGATAGAACTGTTGTATGAGACACAATAATATAGATGACAAAGACAAGCACCAACAGAAGAACAAGAGTCGCTAAACTAATATTATTAACTCAAATCAAAAACACAATTTCCTTAAAACTCATATGATTTACAACTTTCAAGTAATTTGGCCACAATCACAATTGAATGTGGAACATTGTGTAGAGCTAGTCCTCCCTAATCCTCTACCTCAATCGTAGGCTCTTCGTTCTCCAATTTAACCAATCGAGCATGGCATGCAAACTAATGCACACGCATGGCATGCAAAAATATGCATGATTTCATAAGATTTATAATGGAAATCCATTAAGGAGAAAAGAATTATCCCAATCCAACTCATTTGATTTCAATTCTAAAATTCAAAATTTCTAAATAATTTTTGCCATAAAACCATAGAATTTCTTAAAAACTCCATTGAAAAAGCTTGAAAATCCAAAATTAACTTTCATAATTCTAAGAATACCCTTTGGTTGTGGATCTTTTCCAATTTTGAATTTTCTAAAAATTTCCTTCACATGAAAACCATAAAAATTCGCAAATCCATTATTGAAGAAAAGCTTCAAATTTTAAAATTCAATTTTCAATTCTATAAGAAAAACCTTTACTTTCAAATATGCACAACAACACGCTTTTAACATAAATTTTGTGTTCCTAAACTACGAAATAAATTGACATGGTAAGCATTTTCAAAAAAATTAACATAATTTTAAAAAATAATCTATTTTTCAAAATTTGAATCTAAAATAAAGTCCTATGCTACCTCGACGGTGAGCATGACATCTAACATTCAAATCAAAACCAAGAACAAAACCCTCACCAATTTATGAAGTAAAACACTCACACCATGCAAGATCTTCCATTCCTTCATTCCAATGCAGCGCACGCGCTCAAGCAATCCAAAATCCATTCCCAAATCACCAATTTCAAATTTCTAAAGAAGAGGAGGTTAAGAGCCATTTCCATAAAAAAATGCAAGAATGAAAAAATAAACCTATATTAATTTCCCTTTATGCCCTTCTTCATTTTGATATTTTTTGTTTTCTTTTATTTGCTATTAAATTTCATTTTTCCCCAACAAACATTTCATATTAATTTAAAATGCTCAAACACCTTTTTTTTGCAGTTATAAAATACACTAATTAAATTTATTCAATGCATCTTTATATTCCAACGAAATATTTATATTTAAATAATTTTCTCAAACAATTAACTTAACAATATTTCTATTTTCTCAAAACTTCAAAAAACATTTAATGAATCCAAACAACGAAAAAAATATGAAACAAACCACTAACCTAAAAATACACAATTACGAGTGACTCACAACTTGAACAGACTTCGAAATTGTCTACTATTCTAATATGATTTTACACATATAACATAAGTCACATATAACATACCTTTTACTCAATTCAAGTGCAATCATGGTGAATAGACAAGGCACAATAAGATATCTCTTAAATAACCACCATCTCGATGGGGTACAACATCATAATATCATATAAGGAAGATATATATAATGTCATACAACTAACATATATACATCATAAAGCATAAAAATACTATCATCTAGCATCTCAAATTACATAATGTACAATGGTCAATGTAAACATCACAAGGCAAGGAAAAGATAGGCATTACACTTTTCCTCTTTGTTTTTTATTAAAAAAGCAGCTTTAACTAGGGCGTTGACCCTTAACATAGAAAGAGACTATCAAAAAAGAAAAGCCCGCAAGTAGGAAAAATAACACATCGGAGCAAGCTCGGGACCAACAAGGTCGAGCAAAGGGAACTTGTCCAACCTTCAACAACTCAAACCCAACTCAAGGAGGGGTGTGAACACCCAAACCAAGGGGGGGGCGGGGAGGACTTCCCCTTCCGCCTGCGACAAACAACAGTCCAGGTGATACTACTCTCGAGGCCATCAAGGGAATGACCAAGCAGAAAGGATCCCGCTTGTAAACCATCAGGAAAGCCATTGTCATTAGGAATCAAAGAACAATCTGGCGGGGAAGACCCCGCAGAGACACTGCCAGACTGTAGTTGTAGAACAACAGCAGAATGATGCTATAGAACAACATCAAGAGTAGAAACGCCAGGAGAATAGCGAAGTAGAGGCGCAGGAGAAACAAATGTAGGAGCCAAGGGGGCATAAGAGTCCATGATAGCGGTAATATCAGCAAATACTTCACCAACAGTAAGGGGCACCTCATCTCGAGAGGATTCAACCGAAAAAATATCTGAAGCATTAATAGTCAAGTGATCTTGAGTAGCACCCTTCCACCAAGTAGCGACACCTCTGCAACGAGAGAGAGAATAGTCTGAAGCTAAGTGACCCATTGAGAAGCACCTTCGACAGCAAAAGGGGAGGCCCTCATAATCCAATGGCTGAGTCCAAGGCCTCTCCCCAACCATAAGAACCACATCTCTAGGGAGGGCCAGAGATATGTCGACATCAATTAACAAACGAGCAAAGGTAGAATGACCCATGGAGAACCTGGCATCATCAACCTTCAAAAGCTGCCAATGGAGTTACCGATGGCCTCGAAATAAGTTCAGGCTTCCAGAAATGGAGAGGGAGATTGGGGAGGCGGACCCAAACTCGACGAATAGAGAGAGATTTAGTAAGGGGGTTGAAGGAATAAGTCCAAGGCTTAATAGAGAGGGAGAGATCCCCCCAAGTCCACAACTTTCCCAGAACCAAATCACGATCAAGAGTAGAGGTAAAAGAAGCAATGAAAAAGCCTTTAGCATAAGGGAAAAGCTCAATGCCATAAGCAACTAAAGGCTTCCAAGAATCACTCAACCAACGATGAAGGTCCAAAAGAGAAGGCCAAAACCCAGCAAATCTACAGACCAAAGCACTATGTTGATAGAAATCAACATTCTCCACAACCTCTCAGCCATAGACCACAACAGAGGAAGTCTTGGCACAAGGAAGAGGTCAAACCCCGTTGGAAGGATGGGCAACAGATCTAGCCACACGAGCAAAGCTACGAATCCCAGCAAAAGGAGGTTTGGGCAAAGCATTAACACCTGAAGGAGGATCGTCAGGAGCAACACCAATCCTGTGAGACTCCCTAATAACCAGAGCATCATCAACAACAGCTAGAGCATCAAAATCCAAAACTGGAACACCATTCATGGGGGAACCAAAACCCACAACCAGGGGAGCAACGCATACAGACCCAACAGCACAAAAGGGAGGGAAGGTCATGGACAAGGGCACCGAGAAGAAACACCCACCACTACCCATAGTAGCAGCGACGCCAACACCAGGCGCAGGGGAGTCGTTGCAAGCACGAGAGGAGGAATTTGAAAAATGTCTACGTGGGAGCAGGAGACATCGAGTTGTTTTTAGATACTTTTCCTCTTTGTTGTTATAATGTTGTTGCCTTAATAAATGAGACACCGATCTTTATTGGTTTGAGATCATATATTAAATATAGACAATATTTATGTTCTAGCTAAATGTGAGTTTAGATTAGGATTAAAATGTTGTTTAGAGCTCATTATTACAAACAAACAAAATATTATGAAAGAAAAATTATCTATCATTAAATAACCTAAACGTGCATGCTTGCACCCAGTCATCATGTAAGATTATTTATGAGACAACCTTAGGGGATCAAAAATATACAAATACATATAAGATATTATCATTAAGATATTTACAAGTACATATACAAGGTGAATGATTAGCTATATAGGCATTAATACAACTAGTCTTACTTGACCTGGTGACAAAATTTTGGGGTCAAGTGTTAAAGTGGGTTTAGATATTATTTTTGGTTGTCAAATTTCTTTGATCCCAATCCCTCTTATGGGATGCCCTAGGAACACCCTCACAAGTCTTAATTTGAGGTCCAAGCATAAGAGAAATGACTCACTCTTAGAGTTGAGCTCGAAAAATCTTAAGTTTGTTGATGATTTCTTTTTCCCCTCTTGATGATAAAACCCTAGACTTGAAAATGGAGAAAATGTCTAAAATTTAGCAGTGTCATTTCAAGACCCAACAAGTAGAAATCTCATTTTAGTAGGCACATAAATGTAAAAGACATGTATATAGCCCAAATCCTTGTTAAGTTATACCCTAGAAACACCCTATTGAGTCTAAGTTGAGCTCCAAGCCACTCTTCGAGTTGATCTCTAACAATCCTAAGTTTGTTGATGGTCATTTCTCCCTTCGTGATGATAAAACACTAGCCTTGAAAGTGGATAAATAATCTAGAATTTAGGAGTATCATTTAAAGACCCAACAAGTGGAACTCTTAATTGAGCAAGAACACAAATATAATAAAAGATATAATAAATTAGTTGCATAATAGTTTAGAAGTTTTAAAAAATAGTAAGATTCGTTTTGTTTTAAAGATGTATTTGCCTATAAAGTAATCAATAAAGAGTTGAAAAGTTGATAGCATTAATTAGATAATTGATCTCAAACCAAAGGTGGAGCAAGGGCCTATTCAACCGAAGATGTGTGGTATTTACTAGATTAATTATTATTTATCAATTTTTCAACTTCACTTCATTTAGGGGAAGAGCACCAGTAGCCGTCATAGCTAACTTCGCACACCTACATATCTTAAACAATACATCAGATTTCAAATATTTTTTTTGGGTGTCTCTGTATGCGACTGAATTGCTTAAAGCTATTGATTTGGCTTCTGGGTAGTAACGATCTGATCTCTACGGGTCGTTATGCATCGAAAGGTCAAAAAGTGGTCATTTCGAAGTGATGACCAATACTTGACCTCTTTTGCGCCAATACCCACACACTAAAAGACCAATACTTGTTATTTAAAGGCCTAATACACAATATAATTATCACATTTTTTAGACTTAAAAAAACATTTTTATAACAAGTTATGAATTTTTAAAAACCAAGTTTGCATATAATAATGTTTTAAAAGGGTAGTCGAATAAATCATTGACACCCATTTCCACCTTCCAGCCGACCAAAAATGGTCCCACGTGGCACTAGTTACCGCTAACTATGTTGCCCTAAAAACTAAGGGAAAATGTGGAATTTCGCACATTTCCCTTTCTCCTGTTGTGCTCTCTACTTGCCGTCGACGCTCTGTGGCTCCTTCGGCTATGCAATGGCTCGAGGTAACCGTCACAACTCTTCCTTCATGCTTTTTGGATGTCCAATGATGGTTTACCTCCTTCGTAGCTGCATTATGCTTTGTTTATTGATGATTTCTTTATATGTGGATTAGGGTTTCATTTCAATGCTTTGTTACAATTTAATAATGCCATAATCATCACAGAGAATGGCAAAAAAAAGATTCTCTCTTCCTTTTCCTCGGCAACCCTTCATTATTTATCATTTCTTTTTATGGGTGCACTGTTAAATGGTTTCTCTCTATTGATAATGCCAAAATAATTATACAGAATGCAAAAAAAGTTGATTATTGTTCATATTTATTTGAAACCCTTTCATTATTTATTATTTCATTTTATGGGTGTGTTGTTAAATTGTGTCTCTTTGTTTATAATGGCAATATAATTATAGAGAATGCAAAAAAATTGATTATTGCTCATAAATATTCGAAACCCCTTCATTATTTATCATTTCTTTTTATG
This sequence comes from Cryptomeria japonica, assembly GCF_030272615.1. Taxonomy (NCBI): domain Eukaryota; kingdom Viridiplantae; phylum Streptophyta; class Pinopsida; order Cupressales; family Cupressaceae; genus Cryptomeria; species Cryptomeria japonica. The sequence goes on from NC_081405.1 coordinate 561,138,714, forward strand.
GGTGCACTGTTAAATGGTTTCTCTCTATTGAGAATGCAAAAAAAGTTGATTATTGTTCATATTTATTCGAAATCCTTTCATTATTTATGATTTCATTTTATGGATGCGTTGTTAAATTGTGTCTCTCTATTTATCATGCCAATATAATTATAGAGAATGCAAAAAAAATTGATTATTGTTCATAATTATTTGAAACCCCTTCATTATTTATCATTTCCTTTTATGGGTGCATTGTTAAATGGTTTCTCTATGTTGATAATGCCAAAATAATTACAGTGTAAAAAAAATTGATTATTGTTGATAATTAGTCGAAACCCCTTTTATTATTTATCATTTTATTTTATGGGTGGGCTATTAAATTATGCAGAAATCCTTACAGTATAATAATGTCAAAATGCTCACAGAGAATGGCCAAAAAATTGATCATTGTTCATAATTATAATGCAAAAAAATGTCGTCTTTCTGTTTATAATGCCACAATAATTACATAGAATGCAAAAAAAATTGATTATTGTTCATTATTATTCTTTGTTTCATTTCAATGCTCTATTATAGTTTAATAATGTTGAAATCCTTACAGTATAATAATGTTGAAATCCTCATAGAGAATGACAAAAAAAAATGATTATTTATTTGTTTTATTTGAAACCCCTTCATTATTTATCATTTCATTTTATGGGTGTGTTGTTAAATGGTGTCTCTTCGTTTATAATGACACAATAATTACGGAGAATGCAAAAAACATTGATTATTGTTCATAATTATTTGAAACCCCTTCTTTATTTATCATTACAATAATGTGTATGCCTGATACTGGCTATATATATATATATATATATATATATATATATATATATCTGTGTGTGTGTACACACATATATATGTATATGTATGTACATATGTATATACATATATATACATATGTATATATGTATATGTATACATATATACATATCTATATGTATATGTGTGTGTGTGTGTGTGTGTGTGTGTTATTGTCGACATATAACAACCTTCTCACATACACGTTATGGGTCACTTGGCATGAATTATCACCAACTACATTGTCCTAAAAACTTTGGGAAATGAAGATTTTTCGAGGCATTTTCATTGTTTGCTATGCCTTCAATTTGTTAATATACTCATTGTTTGCTGGTACAATTGGTAAATTAAAAACAAGAAATAATAATGTACATGACAATGCATACCAAACATGGCAAAAAATATATCTTTATTTGCACATTCAATTATTACAGAGAAGAGACCAAAGACGGTCGGCCAAGGATTACAATAAATCCAACAATACCATCCCCATTCCTTGGCAGTACACGATATATTTAAAGGATCTGACGGTTGTCAAGAGGTACACAACCATCAACCAACCGACACATAACTACCCGAGACAGACAACCCACTCAATACAATTAATTAATACATTGTCGAATAACAAATATTATCAAACATAACAATAGGCAATTTATGTTGACAACATCATCCCCTCCCAAAAGAAAAGTCGTCTTCCAGATGACAAGCAAACATCAAGTGATATTCAGAAAGACTAACGACAGATAGTGACTTCGACTGGACACCCCCAACTTGTAGTGTACTTGCCAAATCAAATGGGGATTTGGAGCAACGCCCCCAACAAGGTCAAGGGGCAGCACCCCTTGCGAGGGTTTGGGGACAACGCACCCAACGGGGTCAAGGGGTAGAGCCCCTTGCGGGGTCGAGGGGCAACGCCCCTCGCAGGGTTTTGGGGTTACAGTCTTCAAACCCACACGGAAATCCATGGTGTGCATCAATTTTCTTCTTTTTTAAGACGTCATAAATGAGGCCAATGAAGTCAAAATTTTGATCAAGGTGCATTCTCCCGTACGGGTATTGTGTTTTCTGACTTGTTCTCCTTCCATACGAGCTTATCCTCCTTACGTATAGACTTGTTCTTTCATTCAGGCTTGTGCTTCTCTCTTGGTTGTATGATGCATAGGTGTGTGGCTTGAGACTCCCTTCATCCAACTCAAAGTTGATGCCTTCAACTTTTTTATATACTGCTTCCTTGACCGTACGGTATTCCTCCTATGGTCCATATAGATTTCTCTTGGTTGTCGTATGGCCTCCGCCATTGGTTGTCGTACCTGTAGCATGGTCGAACGACCTCTCCCTGATTGCTTCCTTGTATATTGTACAATGCCTCATGTATGATGTTTGTACGACTTCCTTATATGTCGTATGATGCCACCTGTGCGATATCCATCGTACGTTTCACCATACACCGTACCCTATTCTTCATGCAGTTTATGGCGTACGTCATACAGGTTGAATGAATGGACTATGTCGTATGGAATGGATGGATGAGCTATGTCGTATGGGTTGATTGAACAAGGTACGTCATACGAGTGAGCTATGTCATACATAATGGTGCTCTTTCGTACGTTGTACAGACTCCTCGCCTTGCTCTGCGCCTGTGTGTCGACCGTACACTATACGGTATTTCTACTTCTTCACTTGCATTGTACAGATTCAACTTCTCTTGTGGGTGGATGGGAATGTTCCTTCCCTCTCTTGATTTTGTCCTCTTGTCAAGTCTTCTTCCCCGGCTCTCCCTTGACCATACAAATCTCCAACACTTGGCTTCTCTAGTTTGTACGGTGTAGCTAGGGCTCTTAGCTGCGTGTGGTAACCTCATCATGTCGACGCAACCTAGACTTTCAGGAGCCAACTTTCTCTTTTCTGCTATTAACCGTACGACGTATGGTATGGACTTAGTCAATCGTTTGACAACTTTACTCTCTGCGTACGATGACAATTCCTCAAAAACTTTACTCTTGGCATACAATGACAATCCTTCGACAACTTCACTCTTGGTTCCTGTGGATCGTACGCTCTATGTACTCTCGACTAATTTGAACCATACGGCCAAATTACTTTCTGCTGATGTGAACCATTTAGTGTATAGTATTAACTTCTTCAGGGCATCTCCACCAGGCTCTACAACATCCAATTTCAGATCCTCACCCTGTGAATCTTCTTCATACACCTTAGATACTTCCCCATTCCCACTCGACGACCTCTGTTCATATGGTACAGGCTCACTTGGCAACTGTTCATACAACCCAAACACACCAACATCGGATGTGCACAAATGAATATCATACGACAGACTTTGTACTTCCTCAATTTGGCCAATTTGTAGCATGTTACAGTGGGGGTGGAAAACTTCATAATCCTCCATCTTCCACTGAAATAATCCATTAAGAGAACTCGACTCATCCTCAGAGCAATCTTCTAGTTTGAGCTCCCCTTCATCGTTGGGTTTCATGCCTTTCTTTCTTTTGTCCATACCTAACTCTCCACCCTCAGACTCCAAGGGTGCCAGTTTTTCACTCACCGCCTAGTTCCTCAAGTCAATGGCGTGCTTCCTCTTGTCACTCTCAATCGAGAGTGTGTTTCGCTTCTAGTTATGATTCGCCTTGGCAGTAACCAACCATCCCCTCCTGAGGAGTGCATCGTATGCCTTCTTCTATAACCGGATAACTACAAAGTCCAAGAAAAATTGTTGTGTCCCAATCATTACTTTTTATGCCATCAATGTTCCCAACGACTGGATGTCGTGTTTGTCGGCACCTACCAAGTGGAAGGTTGGTGGCCAAAGCTTCGACTTCCCCAGACACTTCCATGTGTCTTCTGGCAATACATTTACTCCCGAGCCTCCATCGACAATGGTGTTTGTCAGCTGCTTCCCCATTATTTCCACCTTGATGACCATCGGCTTCCTCCCGATGCTCACTATCAACAACATTGGATCACTGGACGCATTCCCTTCGGTTGATGGTTCTCCCATCAGTTCCTCCTTGTGTGGCTTACATTGTTTTTGGAAGACTGTGTCATCACTGACTGTGTTGGCAATTGTCATTCTCAGTTACGACATAGTTTGAAGAAGGTCTGCCACCTTGATGGGTATGGTTGTTTGTAGCACCTGTCAGACTATGTTCTTCTCTGACTCCCGCAATGACATGCTTGCAGTTCCATTAGAAGTTACTTGTTCCTTCACCAACACTTGTTTTACTTCGGCTTGTTCCTTTTCCATACCAGAGTTTGAATACATTGCCTTCTTTGTTTGTGCTCTTGTGATTGCCAAAACTACGTCCTCTTGTTCCTCCACGTCCAACATATTAATACCCTTCTGATTCAGGCAGTTGGTGTCTTCATGGTCACCTAGTCCACACCATTTGCACAATAATTGTATGTTGTCTTTCCTGTTATGGCAGTCTCTCACAAAGTTTCCCCATTCACTAAATTGTCGACACTATATGATAGGACGTCCTCTAGAGTCATATTATATTTGGTTTCGCCCTTGTTGATTTCCATAACCACTTGGCGATACATTTTGTGATTTCGATGGGCTGGACTCTCCCTGTGTGAAGAGTACTTGTATACTTCTCATCTTCAAATTGTATGGGCACTCCTTGATTGAATGCCCCAACACTTGGAAAATTTCACAAAACATATTTCTAGGACAATTACCTTTCGTGTGCCCCTCCCTTTTTCACTCAATACACCATCTAGTTCATTACCTTCATTGTTGGTTCCTTTCTTAGCCTTCAATTCTTTCATCATTCTCAACATATCCCGTCGAAGGGCTCATACGATTTTGGATTCTTCGTCACTGCTACCTTCGGTGCTCTCATCATCATTGGTCTTCCTCTTCTCTCGGGAGGAGGTTTTATTTTCACTCTCAATGTCCATCACTCGATTTACGCATCGTCGTATGAGGATGGAGGCACTACTTTCATATTCTTGCATAATGAGGATATCAATCCCTCCGTGAACCACCTCTTCTTCAACCCGTCGATTGGCTAGTTTTCCATCTTGTTCAACAATTCTTTGAGCCTATGGTTGTAAGCGCATACACTCTCATTTTTCCCTTGCTTAGTATTATAGATTTCAGCCACGATCTCATTATCATCCCTCAAGAGATTGAATTCCTCTTGGAATGCCCTCTTCAGATCACTCCATCTTGTCTTGTGCTAAGCATTGAGGTTTGTGTATTAGTCAATGGTGATCCCCCGAAGGGTGGCGGGAAATGCCTTTAGCCAGTAGTCCCTGTCATCTTGGCCATTTGCCTCCCAAATGGTTATGCATGTTTTTCAATGTCGTACCGGGTCCTCTGACTTGTCTCCTATGAACTTCGGCAGTTTCTACTTCTCCTAGGTGTTCAACATTATTTTCACTCGGAAGGTATGTGTGTATTCACCTTATGTGTCAGACCTAGGTGGACTGTTTTGACCGCTACGTTTCGGTGCTTTCCCTGTACTCTCGACCACGCAAGCGTCCTCTAAACGTCCACCTTCAACATCCCCAACATTTCGAGTACTTCAGACCTGAGTGAACTATTCTGACCGCTATGTTCTGGTGCTTTCCTTGCACTCTCAGACACGTGCACTTCCTCTACACATCCACCTCCAACATCCCAACACTCTGAGTACTTCCAGGCTTCCACTTGTCTCTATGCTCCCTCGGGCCAAGGGTTGGTAGATCACCTGATTGCTTGGTCTTGACCACCCTGTGGCCTCTTCTCACCTTTGATGGGATCTACGGACATGAATCACTCAAGGCTGACCCAATTTATTTTAAGGCAACGACACCAAAATGTTTGTTGGTACAATTGGTAAATTAAATACATGAAATAATAATGTACATGACAATGCATACCAGACACGACAAAAAATATATCTTTATTCACATATTCAATTATTACAGAGAAGAGACCAAAGACGGTCAGCTAAGGATTACAATAGATCCGACAATACCATCCCCCTTCCTTGGCAGTACATGACATATTTAAAGGACCCGACGGTTGTCGAGAGACACACAACCATCAACCAACCGACACATAACTACCTGAGACTGAAAACCCACTCAATACAATTAATTAATACATTGTTGGATAACAAATATTATCAAACATAACAACAGGCAATTTATGCCGACAACACTCACTGTAAATAATATTATTAGGCATACACTATATTACTTCCAATAAATTTCATATGAGAAATACAACAACATCATTCAATTATTAGTCATTTGACAAATTAATCTGCATCTTAATATCTAATACAATATTGCATCTTAATACAATATCTGCTTTTAGTTTCTCTCCTTGATATATAATGTCTCAAGTTTTGTACATATATGATTATTGTCCACATATATACATACACACACATATATATACATGTATATATATGTGTGAGAGTATATATATATATACAACACCATTTTATTTTGTTCAAAGATGTTCAATGATGGATTTGTACTCATTGGTACCTACAGAAATTGATTTGTTTTTTCATCATTTATCTCAATGGCATTGAGGTTTCATTTCAATGATCTGTCTATGTATATATATTTATACAAGCACACATGGTAGCATTTTTATTTTGTTGAAAGATGTTCAGTGATGAAATTGTTCAATATCTAATAGAATATCAACAATATCCAGTTTTCAATCAAATCACAGTTACATATTTTACTCATGCATCTCATGATTTTAGTTTGTCTCCTTGTTATATATAGTTTCAAGTTTTGTCCCTATATGGTTATTGTCCATATTTATGTATACACATACATATATATACACACATATACAAATATATATATATATATATATATATATATATATATATATATATATATGAAGAAACACACACAATAGCATAATATGTTCTATAATGATGGTTGTTTCAAGTTATGTGGCTATATGGTTATTGTCTATATAAATGTGTAAATATATATGGACAATAACCATATAGCCACAAAACTTGTTGTAATCAACAACATATTCCTTATTCAAGGGCGCTCATTTAGATTGGTACACACTAAATAACTAAATTCCTTCTGCAGTCAATGTTAAATGTTATAAATCTTTCAATTTAAATTATATTGTTTTCAGTAAACCAACATTTCTTTCAATATAGTCACTATAAATAATATTAACCCTCATATTGGATGTCCAATGATGGTTTATGCTCCTTCGTAGCTGCATTATGCTTTTTATATTGATGATTTCTTTGTATGCAATTTATAATTCCATTTCAATGCCCTCTTATAGTTTAATGTGCCTATATGGTTATTGTCCACACACACACACACACACACACACACACACATAATAGCATTTTTTTTGTTCAAAGGTTTTCAATGATGGATTTGTACTCATCGGTACATGCAGAAATGAATTTTCTTTTTGATCATTATAGTGTGAACTTGACTCCACTTTCTTTGCTTTATTATAGTGTGAACTTGAGGGTTTATAGTGTGAACTTAACTCCAAATTATTTGCTTCATTATAGTGTGAACTTGACTCCAAATTGTTTGCTTCATTATAGTGTCAACTTGACTTATTATAGTGTCAACTTGACTCTAACTTTCTTTGCTTCATTATAATGTGAACTTGAGGGTTTATAGTGTGAACTTGACTCCAAATTATTTGCTTCATTATAGTGTGAACTTGACTCATTATAGTGTGAACTTGATTCAACTTTATTTACTTCATTATAGTGTGAACTTGAGGGCTTACAGTGTCAACTTGACTCCACATTATTTGTTTCATTATAGTATGAATTTGACTCATTATATTGTTTCAACATACATATATATAGTGTGAACTTGACTCATTATAGTGTGAATAATTCAAAGCATAGAAGAAAACTAAACAATTCAAAGCAATGGAGGACTGCATACTTAATATGACATGACCGACTCTTTCCCACAAAAATTCAAATTTGAAAATAGCTAGCTACCACAATCGAATGCATTGAACATTCGAATTATATTATAAGACGAAACTTTCCATGTCACTTTCATTACAATCTAATTCATTGCATATTTATGAGTTCTGCAAATTCCCTTTGCACATTCCTTAGGTAACTATTTGTTTGCAATATTTATATATGTTATACATATGCATATGCATATGTGCAATTCTATGTACATGTGCATATGTATGTAGGTGGATATGTATATGTATGTACTTGTGCATTTGAATATGTATGTATGAATGTGTTAGGATTGTATGCATGTTGTCAAATGTTAAAGACGGTCAAAAAGTTGTTTTGCATTCAATAATGTATGGATGATTTGTTCTGACAACGTTATGCTACCTTCGATTATTACTATTTTTTGCAGGCATGCTAGAGCATCGAGGGAAGAACCATACTTGTGGAAGATCATCATATCAATGTAAATGTGTTTATTAACACACTTCAATTCTTTAGAGATTATGCCTTTAATGCTTACATTTTATATTAATTTGTGTAGATATCTTAGGTAATTATGCATTTCTTATTAAATGTGTTTCTTAACACACTTTAGTTTGTTTTGTATTTTGTTGTGATTGTTATGGAAGGCAATTACAAACACGATAAGCAATCACTATGTCGAAGACAGCAAGCCTTCCTCTCAAGTAAAGTCAATATGACTTTACTTTGGCAATGATCTAGTAGACAATGACTTTTCTTATGTGAATTTCATCTTCACAATCAGCACCATCTTGTTATTCCCAGTTGACTGCATTGGTGAAGTAATGTATCACATCTACTGGATCAATTTTTGATAGACTTGGCATGGAAATGGTTACATCATCACAATTAGTTGCTTCTTGGGTCTAATCTGGTATGACAAGTTGTGTTGGCAAAGACATGCCTGCTGATGTACTTTCCAAACCCTCATTTGGCTAGCTGGTTTGTGGGGGCAAACCTAGTTCAGTAGTTTGTGGTGTCAAACTTGTACCCTCAATTGTTGTTTGTGTTCCGCTATGGCGTTCTACAAAATCTTGAATGTCTTCCTCATTAAAACCAACCAACCGCAAGCAAGCTTCCACTGCCATATACTCTGGTTCTTCATCCCTTGAAGTGGTGTTATGTTCTGTTCCAACAGTTGGTTGTATATCAATTGCAACCTCAAATGCCTCACTTTGCCTCATATAATTCTGCAATGCATATTGGTTAAGTGGCCAAATCCTTGTCCTATGAAAGCCACTGATTATATTAGCCGGTGTCAATGCTTGGGCAAAGGCCTTGCTTGCAAGAGTTGCCAACTCTTCCCTTCCAATTTCAATTTGTGAGTACTTTGACATCCATATACTCCTCTATTGTTTGAAATAATTCTTGAAATGTGAGAATACAGAAACATCAAGTGGTTGCAGTTTGTGACTTGTATGAGCAAGAAGGGTTACCAAATCTATACCTATCTGCCTTGCCTCTTCAATTGTCTTGAAGGCTACATGGCTGTCATGACTGTCGAAGATTAGTAGGGCCCTACGTGAGGGTGAAACTGCACCAGGGACTGAACGTGCAAAATGTTCCAACCAATTTAAGAACAAATGTTCCAACCAATTTAAGAACAACTCCTTTGTCATCCATGCATGTTCTTGGACTGCCATGCATGCTCCGGACTCACAGTTTGCAATGTAGTTTCGGATATGCCTCTTAGATTTGAAAAAATAAAATCCATGAATGTTGAAACCACATGCACTAATGTTAGAGTATTTGGGTATTTACTTGATTAATGAAACAATATTTGTTTAATTATTTAAGTTCCATTTATCTCTTTTACACTTAAGCTAACTTTAGGTGCATATAATTAATTATTATGTGCAAACCTAGGTTTTCCCTTTTAGGGTTTCTTGACCTATTAAAGGTTGAGTTATTTCTTTTCATTGTATGAAGAAGGATTATTATTGACAATACATTTTGGAGATTATTGAGCTCTCATCTTTTGGAGCATATTTTTCCTGTGTATTATTTCCTTCTGTGATTTGCTTCGTTGCTTCTCCTTGTAACAGGTTTTTCAGCTTGCAGAGATTATTTAGGCTCCTGTGGTGTTGTATTTTCTCAACTCCTATATGGTATCAAAGCTGATCAATCGAACCACGGAAGCAGTAGAACCAACAGGATAAACCTCCCCATAATGTGGAAGTGGGAGAGGGACAGGAACACTGAAAAGGACAGCCAAAAACAACTGCATGATGAAGAACCAAGAACATCAAAGGTGCTGAGACACATCATCATGAGGCAAATGTCGTGGAAGGAACACTCACTGGACAAAGGAAGATGGCAAACAATAGACAAACATCAACCCCCTCATGGTGACGTGTCTCAACACCTTTGATGTTCTTGGTTCTTCGTCATGCAATTGTTTTTGGCTGTCGTTTTCAGTGTTCCTGTCCCTCTCCCACTTCCGCATTATGGGGAGGTTTATCCTGTTGGTTCTACTGCTTCAGTGATATTCTTTTTCATCTCTTTTTGGAGTAGAGTTTTGTTCCCACGTGGTTTTCTCTATTTCTCCAATTCATAGAGATTTCATTGTATTTGGGTACCTGATCAGGCCTTGTTGTCAGGACCCATCTTTATTGCTTTCAGTAGCTGTTCTAGGTTTTAGCTTCTCCCTAAGTCTAGCTTAAGGGGGGGTGTATTTGGGTTTTTACTTGATTAATTAAACATTATTTGTTTAATTATTTAAGTTCCCTTTATCTCTCTACACTTAAGCTAACTTTAGGTGCATATAATTAATTATTTTAATTAATTATTATGTGCAAACCTAGGTTTTCCCTTTTAGGGTTTCTTGACCTATTAAAGGTTGAATTCTTTCTTTTCATTATATGAAGAAGGATTATTATTGACAATACATTTTGGAGATTATTGAGCTCTCATCTTTTGGAGCATATTTTTCCTGTGTATTCTTTCCTTCTATGATTTGCTTCATTGCTTCTCCTTGTAACAAGTTTTTCAACTTGCAAAGATTATTTGGGCTCCTGTGGTGTTGTATTTTCTCAACTCCTATAACTAACACATGCCAAAACAGTAATCCACTCTCTACTCTTGGAAATTAGGTGCGATACACACCTCTGGCCCAATTTGGCTATCACTCTCATTCCACAATTCCTCCCAACTTGCACACCAGTTTCATCACAATTCCAAATCCAGCTGCTACCATAGTGATTGAGGTTGTACATTACATCCAAGTTGTCATAGAAAGAGACAACAATGCAAGGTCGAAGCATAATACCCCTATTGGAGTCCACTCCTTCTGTTGTTATCATTGTCAGATCAGGGTGCCCTCGTCTAAAACCTGCCCACCATGACCTCCCCAGCATCCCATTTTTGAATGGATTAGGCCTATTCTTGGTAATTTGGGCAACAACTAATTGAAGTTGACTAATTTGGAGACCGTGACCAATTTCAACCATGTCTTTGCACCATTGGACAACTTCATCCTCCTCTACTAATAAAATGGTGTGTGGACCCCTCACAGTCGTGGTTGTGGCTCCCATTAGCCATGCCCTCAAAGAGGCAATGGGGATACCATACTTGATTGATGTGCCTCTAAGAGACATGTGCTTGTCTTCTATGCATGATATTGCTTCTTTCATGTCAGATATGCTCCATTTTGGTTTGGGAACCTTTGAGGCCACCTATACTTGTGATGTTTTTGGAATAGGATTACAAGCTGCAGTAGAATGGTCATGTACAACAGTAGTTTCCACATTAGTTGCATTGTTAGGTGGATGGTCATCTACAACAAGAGTCACTGGGTCTTCATTTTGGACAAAACCATCTTCATCGGGGAAGTGCACCCCGCAAGTGACTCTAACTATTCGATGTCTAACACATCTGTTTCCCTTTCTACCTAGTGCCATTATGTTCAGTGAATCTGCAACAATAAGGTACTGACGATAAAATGCAACTGTGTGCCTATATAAATATATATACAGAGACAAATCATTGAAATGAAACCCTCAATGCCATTGAGATAAATGATGAAAAACAAATCAATTTATGTAGGTACCAATGAGTACAAATCCATCATTGAACATCTTTGAACAAAATAAAATGGTACCGTGTCTCTATTTCTGTATGCCTGACAATATAGACAATAACCATTTAGCTAGAGAGCTCGAAACAGTCATGCATGAGTTAAGTATGTAATTGTGATGTGATTGAAAATTGGATATTGTTGATATTCTATTAGATAATGAACAATTACATCATTGAACATGTTTCACCAAAATAAAATGGTGTTGTTTGTGTATACACACACACACATAGGTACAAAACTTGAAACATTATATAACAAGGAGAGAAACTAGAAGCACGAGATGCATGAGTGAAAGATGTAACTGTGATGTGATTAAAAACTGGATATTGTTGATATAGTATTAAGATGCAGATTCATTTCTCAAATGACTAATAATTGAATGATGTTGATGTATTTCTCATATGAAATTTATTGGAAGTAGTATATTGTATGTCTGATAATATTATTTTCAATGAGTATATTAACAAATTGAAGGCAGAGCAAACAATGAAAATGACTCAAAAAATCTTCATTTCCCAAAGTTTTTAGGGCAATGTAGTTGGCGGTAATTCGTGCCAAGTGGCCCATAACGTGTATGTGAGAAGGTTGTTATATGTCGACAATAACACACACACATAGATGTGTGTGTGTGTGTGTGTGTGGACAACAACCTTATAGCCAGTATATAGTCATTGTAAGTAATAGTATCAAACATACACATTATTGTAATGATGAATAATGGGGGTTTCGAATAATTATGAACAATAATCAATTTTTTTTGCATTCTCTGTAATTATTTTGGCATTATAAACAAAGAGACACCATTTAACAGCACACCCATAAAATAAAATGATAAATAATGAAGGGGTTTCGAATAAAACAAATAGATAATCATTTTTTTTTTGCCACTCTGTGAGGATTTCGGCATTATTATACTGTAAGGATTTCAACATTATTAAACTGTAATAGAGCATTGAAATGAATCTTGCATTGCAAAATGAAGCAAATAAAGTGGAGTCAAGTTCACACTATAATGAAGCAAAGAAATTGGAGTAAAGTTCACACTATTAATGGACAATAACCATATAGGTACATTAAATTGTAAGAGAGCATTGAAATGAAACTGCAAACTGCATACAAAGAAATCATCAATAGACAAAGCATAATGCAGCTATGAAGGAGCTAAACCATCATTGGACATCCATTATGGTTGTTAATATTATTTACAGTGACTATATTGAAAGAAATGTCGGTTTATTAAAAACAATATAATTGCAATTGAAAGATTTATAGCATTTAACGTTGACTGCAGAGGGAATTTGGTTATTCTGTGTGTACCAACCTGAATGTGCACTCTTGAATAAGGAATGTGCAAAGGGTATTTGCAGAGCTCAAGAATATGCAATGAATTGGATTGTAATGAGAGTGACGAAAAATTCTATCTTATAATATAATTCGAACCTGCAATGCATTCGATTGTGGTAGCTAGTTATTTTCAAATTTGATTTTTTGTGGGAAACAAACGGTCATGTCATATTAAATATGCAATCCTCCATTGCTTCGAATTGTTCAATTTTCTTATATGCTTTGAATGAAACTTGGTTTTTTTAATTTGATTTTATGCAAATTCTTGGTTACTGGGGAGCCTTACACCAGTTGTTGCAAATGCAGATCCAATTAATACATGAAACTGTGAAGTGATATTTGGAAGAATGTACACTTGAGTGTCTAAGAAGTCTAAAGTTGATTGTTTTTATGTCTGTAATGCAACAATAGTTTTGCATATGTAATTGTAATTGGAGTACATTTGTACTTTTTAGCCACTTGCATAAAGTGGCAAATGTAAACATTAAATTTTTTTTAAAATAAAAATGTTTATTATTTGTGCAAATTGTTTTGTATTAAACTAGGAAATGTACCAATAGTTGTTTATGTTTTTTATTTTTTTGTTGTCAACTACTAATTCATTTGTGAACATGTATTGGTGTTAAGAAAAATATTTACTAGTATTTTTATATTTATGTACTGACAATTTTTTTTTATGTTTTGGGAGGTCAACATGGCAACAAGGTGACAATTATTGGAACTATGTTATCTATTGGTACTCTTCCCCTAATCTTCATAATTGAAATTCCTCTCATAGCTTAGAATCATTTTATGCAATGTGTTTCAAAATTGTTTTCATGCTTTTTAATCATTTAAAATAAATCCGCTTTAAATAGTTAAAGTTATTTTCTTTCAATCAATTGATTAGAGATCTCTTTCAAAATCTATGATTTAATTTTAGCATCTATAGAAACCAATCTTCAAAATTTATTTCTGCAATAATAGGATGGTTAATCTACTTAGTGTGCAAATAGCTACATACATTGCCTTGGTTTCGCTTAAACAAATTAATGTAAAATTAAATGAGGATAACGACAAATATTGAGGTAAGAAAAAGTCTTGTAGATTATTGAACTATATAATTTGAAGGCTTGTGTGACCATATTGTAAGCCTTTTAGGACATTTTCATAAATATATTATCCAATTTCATTATTTATGTCAATTCCTTCCATTTTTGTGAACCTACTAATTGTAACAAGACAATTACTACTCTTGTACTTGGATGGTACAACAGCTTTCTCGAATTCTTAGCAAAACGAAGATAATCGTCTACATTGCCAACCTTTAAAGAGATGACACTGAAAATGACCAATAAATTGGGGGCTATAACTACTCACTTGTTTGACTTGACTCAAACAGTGTATGCAAAAGTTAATTTGAATTAGCAATTCAATAAGATTTATAATAGTGTTGTGGGCTTTCAAAGTAAATGGGATGCTACGAATGTGATAAGCAGGGCATTCAAGATATTCTAATTGATTAAATTAAGAAGGATTCAAGTAAATCAAAGAGATGATGCAAAGCAATATAGTAGATGTTCAATTCACAAGTTTGTTATTTTTATTTTTTATTTTAGGTTTCCTTAATTCTTCCCTGCGCCCCAAGGCAAATGGATGGAGCACGTAGAATTTTATTTTTGAACCTCAAAGGATATATCAAAATATATTTGCCTAAAAATTTATCCCTCCATGCTTCCATATTCTATAATTTCATCTTTTGTGTTCGCAAAATCTCAACAATCTCTATTTCGGTTGTGTTTCTCTATTATGACTAAAATAATTTATCTTTCGGTTGTTTATCTCTATTATGGGTAAAATAATTTATCTTTATAATAAATACTTTCAGTTCATAGTGAGTAATGTTTCATAGTTCACTAAAAGTTGCAATACCATAATTATAAGCTTTCATTTCAAATACACAATAAATACCCACTTTTTGAATCTCTTAATGTCTTGTGACAAGAACTGTAAAACTTTTAAGTAAGTTCCTGTGGGCAAAATTTGGTATATTTGCATCACGATGACCAATAAAAAAAACAAAGTCCTGTTTTAAGGTCTTACAAAACAGACTCTAGAATCCTGTCACAAATCTTTAGATTATCTTAAATGCAAAAACTAATTAATGAATTGTTTTCCATTCATAACCTAAATATCATTTAATAGGCAAGATTTATATATTTGCATCACCATGACCAATAAAAAAAACAAAGTCCTGTTTTAAGGTCTTACAAAACAGACTCTAGAATCATGTCACAAATCTTTAAATTATCTTAAATGCAAAAACTGATCAATGAATTGTTTTCCATTCAAAACCTAAATATAATTTTAATAGGAAAGTGTTTCAAAACACGATAGTGAGTGACTAGAATGGTTGATCTATGGTCAACCATGCAAATCATAGCAGGAAAGGAATGTTGTCAGAATAATGTAAAATATGCAACGAAAAGCATCTAATACAAATATTGTTCCAGCAATATAACATATTGAACAACATAAGACGTGCATTGAATCTAAATACTATTTATGCTACTAACATCCACTAAAAACACCAAACACAACTACAGCTAACCCCATTGGGAAGCTCAAATTCAGTATCAGGAACATTGCAAAAGAAGCTTCCTTTAATATTTAAAAAGACTGATCGAAAACACTTGACTCGAATTCGTTAAAAATGTGATAAAAGATTCTTCAATTTCTGGTAATATATTTTCCTAAGGGAATGCCATGGCCCCGGACCAAGTAATCTTCCTATTCTTGATAAGAAAATAAAAGAATAGAGATTCAATTAAATATTGAAGTTCCTCGCAATTGAGAAGACCCCATGCCAATAATTCTTTTTTTTCTGGAAAGGTAACCTCCAAATAAAAAACTATGACAAAAACTGAGTAACCCCCACCATAAATTTAATGTCATCCCCTAAAAACCTTCAACGTATTCAAGACTTGCAAAACTTCACCACAAAGAATTGAACAAACATTACTTAATGCGTTGTAATATTATTTGTGAAGAAATTAAATAAAAAGGAGATGACACAAAAACAGAGAACTCAAACGTGAGAAGTCATTTTAAATATAAGACTGTTTTGTAACAACAATATATTTAATAGCCAACACTGCACATCATATCCTAGGGTTTGATGCCTGTTAAAATTGTCGAGAAATACCAATGCAAAAACCGAAGGGTGTTGTTCATACAGATTTCAAATAGTAAAAGGGTTTCCTCGGGTCTAGATGAAAGAGAAAAATTAGACATATCTGTAATAGAGTTACATGTAAGACCAAAATTGTTAAATAGTAATGTGGCTTATGATATAATGGTGAAATTGAGTAGTTCACAAAAAAACCCAGCAAGAACTAAATATTATTATATTGCTGAATGCAAAGGCCATAACACTCTAAAAAGACAATTCTGGGAACATACCCCAGGCAACTTTGGTGAAATGGATACCTCTCAGTCTTGACACTAAACCAAATGAGATTGATTATTCAAGCACCTGTGATTTGACCTAACCAACAGATTACATCATAATTCAGGATGTTTATCCTCTTGACCAAAAAAATGGTTCTACCTGCAGTTGAAGAATATTAATGTTTGGCCAATTAAAATGTTGTTCAACAGAACCCACATTTATGATATCCCTAGTATTTTGGTAGGCGTGTTAAACATTTTTCGTTTCTGTCAACATTCTTACACCACATTCTTTAGCATTCATATTTACCTTCATATTGCAGCCTTCATACGATCTTTGAACTAGGTTTGCTTGATTATTGGTTTTAGTGCAGGTTTCATATCTTGTGGTGTCCAAAACAATAAGCATCTGAAAACTATAGACTTACCAAATTTAATTCGGTGCCTTGACCACATAGTGGACTTGCAATAAACAACTATGTAGTTCAATACTGTTTCAATTTCACTTTTTCATGCAAAAAATTTGTCTTCCATTAATTACCGTAGTAGATATTGGACCAGGTAGAAACATGTACAGCACCATGCTCCTCTCCATTTCAATCCAGGGAAAGAAACACTGACAAACATGAGTAATAACAGTTCCAAGCTCAACAATAACAACACATGAGACAATATATTAATAAGCTTTGCATACCATCTGCTCAAGAATCCCCAAAATTGAATCTGTCCTAATATAGCCATGAAATATGAAATTCAATATTGAAAGGAGACCCAATTAACGGAGCAGCGGCAACGGCAACGGCAACTTGAAAGCTATGCAGTCAAGAACAAGATCTTATGAGCCATAGATGTAAAGAAAAAAAAAAAAGAAAACAAAATTAATATGCAAATATGTCTTCTTTTGTACCTAAATTACCAATTTTTAGCATTAGAGATACAACAAAGTTTTGCAGAAGTTGTTCAACATGAGATGAGTTACACAGTATATAATTCCTTTACCAATTCAAAAACTTGACTCACCATTCCCAGAATTCCTACTCCCACTCTGGCAAACCCAATAAAGGAAGAAGCCATACACAATAGTACCAACAAGCCAGAAGTCAACAACCAGATAAGCTTGTGTTTATGAATCTTTATCTACTTTTAAAACTTTGGTTCTATTCTGTCAACGATGATTTTAGCTCTCCTGCCTTGTGCATTTCCAGCACAATGTCACATCCCCCAATAAGCTCACCTTTGTAATATAATTGTGGAAAAGTTGGCCAATTGGAATATGTCTTCAGGCCTTGTCTGACTTCTTCATCACTCAAAATGTCAAAATGACCAAAGTCTAAACCCTCTTCATTCAAAGCATTTACAACCTTTGAGCTAAAGCCACATCGAGGGGCATCCGGTGTGCCTTTCATGAAGAGCATGATAGGAGAAGAATTGACTAGTTTTTTCAACCGATTATCAAGTGACTCTTTGGGCAGCACTCCTTTCTCCAAGACAATGTTCTTCAGCTCTCCACTTTTGTGCATCTCTATCATGATATCTGATCCACCAATAAGCTCACCTTTTATGTATAATTGTGGATAGCTAGACCAGTTAGAATATGTTTTAAGACCTTGCCTTACCTCTTCATCAGTCAGAATGTTGAAGCTCCCAAATTCTACTCCTCCTTCTCTAAGAATTTCAACAGCCTTTCGACTAAAACCACAGCGTGGCTCTTCAGGAGTGCCCTTCATAAATAACATGATTGGGTTGGAGTTTATGATGCTCGCTATTCGAGAACTTAATGATTCACTTATACCAGTTGAGTCCGCTATACCACCATTGCCAGACTCTGAGATAACAGTATCAGGTTTAGGTTCAGTAGAAGTAGCTTTTGCAGTTAATTCACCAGACTTGTTAGCAGTTGAGAGCAAGCCATGGTCTTTAAATATTTGTTTCAGTTCCCCACTTTCATGCAGTTCAAGGGTGATATCACAGCCTCCAAGCAGCTCACCCTTACAATACAGTTGTGGAAAGGTTGGCCAGTTGGAAAATGCCTTCAGGCCCTCACGCACTTGTTCGTCACTTAGAATATCAAAGCTGCCATATTCTACACCCTCTGATTTCAAAACATCCACAACCTTTCTGCTAAATCCACATCGTGGCTCCTCAGGTGTCCCTTTCATAAACAACATGACAGGTTTGGAATTCATAAGTTGTTGCAGTTTGCTCTTAACTGCATCACCAGACTCTATATCAGTTTTAGCAGTCTGGGGTAATTTATATATTTGTTTCACTGTCTCGATAACTGTCGAACTAGCAGACATTCCAAGACTAGCAGGACTATCTGTCTCGGCAATGTCTATGGAGCCAGACACCTTGGCCACTTTGTTGGCCAACTCTGATGGATTTGCACCCTCCAGTGTATCTACAACCTTCCCATCCTGCAAACATTAGCACATATGAGGGTGCTATTATTTCAGCAAAACACTCATAACTTGACAACTGGGAATGCAAATTAATGATAACCAAACATGCAACCACAGTAGTCAAGACATAATTTTTCTGAACACCATTTTCTTACATAGGCATTAAACATTAGGCTGTCTTTATTATCCTTGATATCACGGTAACAAAATCCATCTATAAAGTAGACTAAAAACCTTGGCAAAAATGCATCTGAAAAAGGCTTCACAGAAAATCATCTCATGCATATACAAAGTGAAATGGTCTTGTTATGGATATCAATGTAAAAAAAACTAAATAAGCAATTTATGTGACCACAAAACTAATGATGAAATTCAATTTTGTACTGCTTTTTCTTTTCTTTTTTAAAATTTCTCCCACATTTTAATTTAATTTGCAATCCGCATTTTATCTTAACATGCACACATACAAAATTACTATAAAGCATAAAACAGCAGATGTGAAATATGCTTATACAACCCTTATCGCAATGCCAAATTTTACAACCTATTAACTCTAAAAGAAATCTATATCAAAAGAATCAATCAAATTGAATTTGCTTATAGAACCCTATGATCAATACTAAATGTTTCACTCTATTAACCATAAAGCTCGATTGTTAATAATATCAATGTGGAAAACCCGAGGTATGAATCTATATAACCAAAAAATATTGACTAAAACCAAGCTCTACATGACAAAAATGGGCCCTTTTCTCTCATCAAAATTCTGGCAAGAGTTGAGAAATAATAACTGAATTTGATATTTTGTCTCCATTGGTAATTTCCCCTTGCATGGAGTATTTAGATTAGATGCCACAACCAAAGGGTAACCTTCCATCAAATGCACCCAACACACAAGACTTGCACCTGGTCTCATCCATTGGGTTCCACCACAGCTAGAATTGGATGTGATAGTTTGGCCAATTAAAGATCAATATTTGTACATATGAACAAGTAACATGTCCCTTGGGGATTTGAACATGGGTTTCCACTATGAAAGATCTGATATTTTACCACTTAAGCTTAACCCACTTTAATACCAAAGTTTAGTTTAATTCCCAACCCTCGTTAATTGCAGTTAACTCAAAATTAAGTGATGCATAATAAATAAGACTCACACTCCCCGTTTTTGGGTTAGTTGTGAAGAATAAAAATTATCAGACCTAAGGATGGTTTTTTAAAGTTGAATTTTGATGGGGTTGCCAAAGGCAATCCGAGAACGGTGGGAGAGGGAGTGATCATCCACTCTCCTTTAGGCTCCTTCAAAAAATAAGGACCAAATTTCCTTGGCATCAAGTCTAATAATGAGGAAAAAGCTATAGCATTGCTAGAAGGATTGAAAATGACAAAATTCATGAATAGTAAGGGATTGGAAGTCAAAGACAACTCTCTTGTAAATTATTCAGGGTTGCATTAAAGATAATAGTAAAGACTGGAAACTAGGGAGCTGAATAAAGGAAGCTAAGCTGGTAGATGCCAGCTTTGATTAACTTCCAACATTGCTACATATTATCCAATGGTATTGCAACCATCCTCCTAATTTCTGTATTCATTCAAAGTAATTATTTGTTATGCCTTGTTAAAGCATTATGTTCATTATGCCACCATTTGCTCTTCAATTTACTTCATGTGCGTGGTATTCTTGTTACGTGCACTCCCACTATGGTGATCAGGTGTGAAAATTGTAGAAAAAAGCTCTAAATTTTGGTGCTTGGGGTTTCTTCCTTGGAGTTTTGTTTGCCTCTACACAGATTTTCATGTAGTCTGGAAGTTGCATTTGTTCTCTCAGGATGCCACATGTTAAGAGAGGTCAAGAATGCTTATTATGGTGTGGTATCTAGTTATTGACTGAAGCGCAATATCAAAGATTTTTGTTCCCTAACATTTGTTAAAGACAAACTTGGTGAGGTGGGTGGAGAATTACA
Source organism: Cryptomeria japonica (assembly GCF_030272615.1). NCBI lineage: Eukaryota > Viridiplantae > Streptophyta > Pinopsida > Cupressales > Cupressaceae > Cryptomeria > Cryptomeria japonica. The sequence goes on from NC_081405.1 coordinate 561,159,733, forward strand.
GGTGCCAAACACTCAAGAGCATCAATAGTGGAGGATTTTGCTGCCAAATTGGAAGCATATGCACCTGACACTGTGGTTCCTGAATGGATTTTGCATGCACTGTCTCCTGCAGCAGCTAATGTGCTCATGGCCGATAGATCAGATGTGGAGGAGACATGGATGGATTGCTCGAGGTAATGCATCGGCAATACATTCTTCCACTTCATCTTGTATATGTGATGATGTACCATTTTTCGAGGACATTATACATAGATAATTTTTAGGAAATGACCATTTGGAGATTTCTATCTTTTAAAAACTCCCTCATTGTTGCCAACAGGGGTTATTAGGCTGCTAAGCAGGATTATGTAGGCCCAGGGATCTTAATGGTTGCTAAAGATTGTGCTGCACATTAATGTCTCCCTTTGGATTTTAATTTTTGACTCTGTGTATCCAGTGTGTTTTCTAGACAGTGTAGTGCTTTTATGTAATAACCTGAATTTAGTTCTTCTGACGAATCCCATAATGTACATGTTATTCTCTAATAAGTTTGGAACCCTACAGAACCCACAACTACCTTATCAAAAAACAAATAAAATAAGGCTCACATTTGAAAGAGAAACATCTATTCATTACCTCTAAAAATAAGCAACTACAGTTTGACTCAATAACAGACAGATTCCCTTGTTATGGGGTTAGTAAGAAGGAAACAAGAAGTTTGTGTAAACTCCATCGCCTGCTGAGAGGTGGAAGATACATGTGGATGGTCATCCAAAGGAAGATCAAAGGCCACTATGTACAGTGGTGTTTGTCTAATGAGTATAGGGGAATTTCCTTTTCGACATTGGCCCAGCCCTTCAAACATATTCTGAGCTGAGGAAGCTCAGATAAAACCACAATTCAGAAATCCAGGTGCAGTTGCTCCAGGTGTGATTCTTGAACCCAATCTAAAATTTTGGGGTAGCATCTGGCTCAGAAAACACTACTACCCTTTATAATTGGAGATGTGCTACTCTCATCCATACTATCTTTTAGATTATTTCCTCCACGAAAAGGGTTTAACTCAAGCATGTTAGAAGAAGCCATAAAAGAAGTAGACTGCTTCCTTGCAAATTCTGATACTTAATGTCTGAATAGCATACCTTTCACTGATGAGGAGTTAAATGGCAACATTCATAGGAAACAGCTGGCGATACCCATTTTCACAGGCAGCCATAGGTTATCTTTGATGGAAAGGATAAGAAAAGCTTTCTCGTACTCTTGGCTTCTTCATACAGAAGTTAGGAATTCTTTTTCTAGGGTATGGTAATTTTAATTAACATTTTAAAATGGTGTATATAGCTAGTGTTGCTTATAATATGGTAGTACTTCTTTTGATTTGGGATCTCTATATAATGATTCAAGCAAGCCTTTTTTAGTATCTTCCCATTACAACAGCCGAGAAGATAATTATAATTTGATTGCCTGGACAGATCCAATAGTCATGACTATAATTGGTCAATGACTATAATTGGTCATTGACTATAAGTAAGATTTAGAAGGGCGGTATCAGCCATTTTATGAGAAATTCTTCATTTGTGATTCTGAAATGTCATGTCAGAGCCTTGCTTGAAGTCATGATGCGGAAGCAGATGCACACTGTAGTTATTTAATTGCTGAGGGAGTGGAAGAAAAAACATTTGTTGTTTAATTGCTAGGGGAGTGGAAGAAAAAACATTTGCTTCTTCAGGGTCTCACTTCTCAACTGTTGCTTTAACATTAATTCTGAGGTGCAGGGTTAGGATGTTTATCACTGTGTTTGGATAATACTGAACCCTGGGCAAAGGATATGATAAAGACAAGTGCACAGGCTCTATCAGTAAAATGTTTTACCAGCTACATCAAAACAGTAATGAGGAGACGAAACACCACCCGCAGAAATGCAAATAATGGTGCAAAACCTCTTTGAACTCCAAGGAAAAGTAGTTTGTATCAAGTTCCAGCTTTGTGTAGCGCTGATGAACTTTGTTGTGACAAAGGATGTGAACTTTGTTTCTGATTATGTAGATGTAGTTCACCATGTTGCTGGACTGCAGGTTTTTTCCACTGATTCCAGGGGGGTATTAAACGTGTAGTGGAATCGGAATCAAATTCAAAACTACTGTGGGTGCATCCAGGGATTGATCTTTTGGATGCCAAAACATTTCGATGAACAATAGTTCATTTCCATACAATTCCAAGGATGACATGGTGATTGCAGACTGATTCTAGCAACGTTTGACTTTTGAAAAGTGAAAAAAAATCTAAAAATTTATAAACAAAACCTCTGCCCTCTGTTCGAAATTTTCATTCCTTTTATGCTGTCAACACAAATTCGAAAAAGGATTGCATGAAATGACATCAAAGTGAGCAAAAATTTGTAGAAACCGTGACTCATCAAACCAGTGGATGCCATTGACCTGTGTATCTATCGATTCCGATGGATGCAAGGATGCAAAAAATAGACCATAAGTAATTGCAGTATGTTTCAAAAAGCTGTGGACTGTGAGAGGCAGATGAAGGATGCACAATTTATTGCTAACATCCTTATACAGTGCATTAACAAAGTGGGTCCTCAAAAATGTTGTTCAACTAATAACAAACAATATGTTAGTTGAAACATGGTTCTCGGTATATTTTGGACACCTTGTGTTGTGCATTCACTCAACCTCGTGCTAAAGAAGATGGGTACAAAAATAGATTGGATCAAACAAGTCTATGCTGAAGCTGAATTGATCCAAATATTCAACACAAACCACCACATGTCGCAGGCTACTTTAAGATCATTCTTGGGACTAGAGCTACTGAAGGCAATTCAATTTTCAAATAATGCAATTTTTTTATTTTATGTTTTACTTTAGTAATTTATTTTAAAAATTATATATATACTTTCTTCTGCGTTTTTTATTATTTTATTTTTTATTTTCAAATAGACTCTTGAGACTAAATTTGCATCCAACACAATCATCTTGAGATGACTTGTGAAGGTGCAAAAGATACTTTTTGGTATGGTCATTAGCCAATCATGGGCAATATGGGAGCATTCCAAAATTGAGAGGGCAGCAAATGTAAAGCAAATGATTCTTGATGACAGTTGGTGGGATCGTGTGGGATATCTTCTTAGTTTCATCAAGCCCATCATGAGTATGATCCGCTTTATTGACAAGGATAAGCCATACTTGGGGGAGGTTTATGATGGCATCAACTCAATGATTGAGAAGATGAAATCCATCATAAATGCAAAAGAGAAAGATTCTGAAGAAACCTTCTTCAAAGAGGTGCAATTAATTTGTGTTGAGCAATGGAACAAAATGAACACCCCACTCCATATTCTTGCTTTCGCATGGACTTCCAAATATTACAGAGAATAGATACTTGCTATGCCAAAAAGGCACCACCATGCTATGATTCAAAAGTCAACAAGGGTTTAGGAAAGCTATTAACCAAGCTCTTCCCTGACTTTGATATGGAAGATGCAGTTACAAATGAATTTGCTGATTTTGTAGCCTCCCATGGTCAAAGTGCTTCTACTCTTTGTGACAAGTATAGGAAGAATGCTCACTCTTGGTGGTACCTCCAATGGCTACTCTTCGTGACACCTCCAATGGATACTCTTTGTGACAAATATAGGAAGAAAGCTCACTCTTAGTGGTACTTCCAATGGCCACAAATTGCCACACCTCCAAATTCTTGTGATCAAAATTTTATCACAAGGTTATGAATTTTCACCCACTCTCTAAATTTGATTTTATCATTTAAAAATTACTATTTTCAAATTTGAAGTTTGATTTATAAAATTGTTAATTTAACAATTCCAATGTGAGTTCCCTTTGCTTCAATAGGTTGCCAGTTCTTCAACTGAATGAATTTGGAGTACATACTTCTCCATCCACTAAATGAAGCACAATCAATTGGGCATCAAACAAAGTAGAGGAGCTAGTTTTCGTGCATTCCAACTAATGCCTTTTTACTCACAAAGATGATAAGTACAAGGAAGGGGCAACGAGGTTGTGGGATGTTGAACCAGAGCAAAGTGACTTGGATCTCCCTTTTGTTTCACAATCTTCAATATTTATGGAGTCAAGTAGCCAGCATATTTTTACTGCAAGTGCCAATGGGGTTCCATTATCTAATGTTAATGTCATTGAAGATTTTGGTCTTGATGATGACCCATCTGATGCTGATTAGTAAACTGATTACTAACTGTATTATTTATATGTTATAATATGATTATCTATCTGACATTCAAGTTTGATCCTCTTGATATTGAAAAGTGAATTTAAATTACTAGGGGAAAGGACCCAGTAGTTGTGCACCCTAACTTCGTGCTTCTCAAAATCCTACTTGGAAATTTCAAATCACTCCAATTTTTTTACAGCAGCTTACTTGGCAAGTCCCCTACTTATAACTAAGGTTTCAGGGCCACATCATCAAATATGATGCCACATCATCAAATATGATGCCACATCAGCATGCTTTTTGCCAAGGTGTCCAAAACAGCACCCCCAAAAAGTGAGACCAATAGGCGTGCAAAAGAGACCCCAATAGTTGTGCAGCTGACATGGCATCACCTGATTGGTTACTTTTTACAATATTAGTACATTTCTTAACAACTGCTGGTACATTTCCTAACAACTGTTGGTACATTTCCTAACAAAAATTGATATTTTTCGTTTCAAACAATAGGTTTTATTTGTTCAATTTTTGGAACAAAAGGTATCAACAACCCTCACAACAATTGATACATGCTCAACTACTGGGTCCTTTCCCCTATATTATGTTTCAAAATTTGAAATTCATAATGGTTTTAATTAGCATATGCATTAGTTAGCAGGAGCTTTAATCATCACTGTTTCCATACTGCTACTGCTTAAGGATATTGAGGATACTTAAATAAATCAATATCATATAAGAATACTTCTTTCGTGAGCAAAACTTGCATTTGAGTTTATGATAGTTTTAACTTTGGTGGTTCATGGGGATTAAGCCAAATACCATATACGTTATAATTAGATACAACAAAAACCATGTGTATTTTGTTTATAACGGTGACCTTCCTTGTTTAGTGGCATATATGTAGATGGAAATATATGTCATTTCAAGGCTGCAAAAACAACAGATTGTCATTTTCATAGTTAGATCTGACCTGGCAATTCTGTGAACAATTTTCTTTGAGAATATGATATAATAGGTTTATCATAGCCAAAAATATAAACACAGGTGAGATTTCCAGTCAATAAAGAGGTAACTGATATTTTGCAAGAAACAAGCAACTATGAATTTTGTCTCTAAAGAAGGCCACATGGATTATGCTTAAAGGAAGGGAGCTAGAGTTTTGCAGCTTGCTTGACTAAAGATGACTAGGTTTCTGTTTATTTAAATGGAACTGACGTTTTTTCTGAAAAAAGAGTCAACTAAAATTGTTTGGATGAAAAAGGCAGCTAATAATTTTGCTTTGATACAGGAAACAGTTAGGGTTATTCTTAGTTAAACATACTTAGGGATTTTTCAAAAAAAACTAAAAGGCAACTAAGATTTAAGAGCCCCACAATGTTTCAAGAAACACAACGTCTGGTAGCAGTTCTGCATTTTAACAGCCCACAATGTGAAACCCATTGCAATGGCCCATTTATTGGCTGTATTTAAGACCTGTGTTACCATTTTGTTCAGGGAAACCCCCAGGATCCAGGTTCAGTTTGAACCCAGTCTAAGTCCCAGTTCAGATCCTCTGCAGGGCCACCAAGGCTCCTACAAAACGGACCCTGATTAGGCCAGGTCTGCTACAGAGCAAACCTGGCTAATCCAAGTCCATTTTGCAGGACCCAGACAAAATCCAGGACAAACCCAGCTAAAAAAGGCAGAATTTTTTTTTTTTTTCTTTTTTTTGCCATAGGTGGACTGTTGAACCTAAAATCATGAGACTTAACCCTAAAAGTGACATTTAAATGATTTGAAACACTAACACAAACTCTTTTTACCTCATTTTGAATGCAAATGATGCAAACAAAATATACTTGCTGAACATTCATTCTTACTTGTCATTACAGAAATTGAGTTGACGATTGATCATTGAAGGTTCCAAAATAGTTGGATTGCTAATCCTATAAGTGTGCAATACCCATTCTCTGCCAAGGAGATCCTAGAGGAAGATTTTTGGATTAGATAAGTTATTTTAACTTCTTTCTTCATATTTGATATTGCAAACTCTTTTGTTTTTGTTTTCATTTGTATACCTATATGTACATACCAGATATATATACATATATAAATGTGACACATATTTATATATTAGATATCTAAATACATATTGTTTTCGTTCATTTGGAATGTGTTGTTTTCAAACTTGTTGCCATAGGGATTACAATGGCAACCGATTCTAGCTCCATGGATCAACCTTACTTCAAAACAAAACCAGATTCATTGTTGTGGAAGTGTGTTGACATGATACAACAAGGTCCAAGTGATGGGGAATATGATTGGATTTGTAGTGGGTGCAACATGCAATATAATAGCTCATACAGTTGGCTGAAAGCGCATTTGTTTAACATTCCTAGAATGAGCTTCAAAGCTTGTCCGAGCAAGAAGTGTGCACCTGAGCCAGCATCTATATTGGCGAATTAATTAGACTCAAAAAGCAATTGCCCATAGAACAAGTCATCGTTTGGCAAGGAAAACATCTTGGGAAATGGTGCCCCCTCCTTTCCTATCTATTCTTGAAATTGTAGTAGAAAGCCACCCATTTTTTGTCATGCATCAAGAAGAGCCCCTTCACATAAGAGAACAAAGGGACCATTGAAAAGGCTTTTCACTCACCATATTGGCAAGAAATATTGAGCAAAATTACTAAGGCTCCAAAAGGGTACAAGAGCATGGGTTATAACCATGGTTCCAAAACTCACCACAAGTCGTGCGAGTTATCCAAGTCGCCAAGCCGAGCAGACCTTGCCAAGTTTTTATGACTCGGCCCGAGTCATGGAATATGATATATAATTTCATATATATATAATTGTAAAAGTATGTAATTTCAAGATTTTGCCGAGTTGTAGCCGAGTCACAAATCGAGTTGGCCTTGCCGAGTCCGAGTCTAGGAACTTTGGTTATAATATGGTGCCTAGTAGCTTAATGGTAAAGGAGGTAAAACTTGTAGAAGATTCATTGAAGCCTATTAGGGAATCATGGGACAAGAAACAGGTGTCCATCATTTCCAATGGATGGAAGGATAGCAAAATCTGTTAGGAATATTTACATCATTCCCGTGTCTCTAGGTTTATTAGTGTGTCCTTGGTATACATATAATAATCATTTGTTAGTTTGTTTTAGTTTGCTAATACCCATGCATAGTTGTTATGGTTTTGTTTCAGGAGTGTCCATGTAAAGGATTGGTTATAGGTGCTCTCCTATAATATAGCAGATGTAAGTCTTATAAATTTGTATTATGTATTATTGAACAATATAGTAGAATCACAACATTCTGAAAATCTAACATATCAGAGCTGCGTTTGCTTTTTTCCTATTTTTTGACAGCATAAACGTAGAGGATTTTGCATTTGATTTTCTAGATATTATGTGTCATCCTATTTTCAATTAGAGGTGCTGCCATTTATTCCCAGGACTTGAGTGAGGAAGCGTTAAAATTTTCACTCACCAAATTTTGTCTCAATGTTTTCCAATGCAGGCCATAAACGAGCAAGTTCATTCTCATCTGATTGTTTGTGAAAAGCCAGACCACTATAATCCCACCTATCACCCCCATGTATCATAAAACTGTTAAACAAACCACCACTATCTTGCTTATTTTCCTCTAAAAATCCACTAAGTCCACTACAAATCTTCCTCCTACGACTAGTGGTCTTTATGTGTTGTCTTGTTGTGACCTTTTCACACATCACCCATTGCTAACGGGGACCCCCTCTTTTCCTACTTTTTGCGTTGTTGGGTTAGGGTTTTGGCTGCTTAGTGGGCAATTTTGTGTTTCTCATGCCCGAGTCTCAGAGTTTTGGTCATGCCTAGGGCCGTTTAGGGTTTTGAGATTATAGGATCAAGCGCGTCAAATTGAGATTTTAATGATTCTAGTTTTGTCTAAGTGTTGACCCTTTTGGAGCGTTAACGTGTTTTTAAAGATGTCCTCATCGGTGATTTAAGTGCTAAGGTGTTTTCAGACCTTTTGGAGTTGTTTTCTTGCTCCTAGAGAATTATTCAAGTTGATTTCGCACTTTGTCCCGATAGATTTCCTTGTGTTACACTCCAATTTTTGATAAATTTGCCTAAGTCCAGTTGAGTTTTATTAAGTTTCTAAGTTTCTAAGTGATTCTGAGTGGAAAAATCATCATTTTCCAGATGAAAATCCATATTCTAAGGGTTAAAAGGTCAAAATTCCATACTAGAGGTGCTTTTCCCCTCATATTCCTGACTACCCATGGTTTTCCCCTCTCAAAATCCAAACTGGACGTGGATTTCCCCTGATATCCATACTTGCTCCATTTTTCCACCACTGTGAATCCATACTAGGGTCGTTTTTCCCCTGGAAGCATAAAATTTGACTAAGTGTCAAGATTTATCCTGAATACCCACGTTTTTCCACCAAGGAGGTATGGACGAGGTTGCGGTTGACATTTGCATTCATTCCACACCTAGGTCGATTTTCCACTGAGAGTACTTTTCATGATTTTTGAGTCCAGATTTTCATCCAAACTGAGGTCGTTTTTCCACCAGAGGGGCAGTTTGAGTAAATAAAGTGATTTTAAAGTCTGGATTTTCATCCAAACTAAGGTAGATTTTCCCCTAGAGCCATTTTATGTGCATTTTGATGGATTTTGTTGGAAATTTTGTCCATACTAAGATCCATTTTCCCTTATGGGGAATATTTTGACGTTTTAAGTAATCTTGATGGGATTTTTTAATCCCTACCTGGATCGATTTTCCCAAGTGGCTCAAATTTTGATTTAAATTGCAATATTTTAATAAAGAATTAAAATAGAGCCTTGTTTTAATTGTTTTTTAAAGAAGCAATGATTATTTAATAAATTTAAAAAACAATTAAATGATTTGCAATAAGCATTTAATGTTTTCAACCTTCTAGAAGCAAATCAATTTTACCTAAGCAAGTATAAGAACAAGTGTTTTATCCCATATAGCTTGTGTGGTAAAGTTGGTGATGAAAGCAAGTTTAAAGAGAGGAGTCCAACATTATTTTATTATTAAATTTGTCAGGTGTCTCCATGCAAAGGCGATTTTCTCTCTTATTGGTGATTTTTGATGAAGTGTTTTGTTGGAGTAGTTGAAGACTTCTATTTTATTCCTCCATTTTTCCAGCTTAGCGATTCACTCCATTGCTGCCATTGAAGTTCCTTGACTCCATTGTTTCAGATTTTCGATTTTTGGGAGTTAGCAATTTTTCCTAGTTTGGCAACTTTGATGATTTTAGAGGGCTCCTACCTCTAAGTTGGCGATTTTCCTTGGGGCTGCCATTTTTGCTGCTGTTATCAGACTGGTTTGCTGCCATTGAAGACCCCCATACCACAATTTTGGTGAAGTTTGCCATTTTTGGAGGAAATCCACGACTTTGGTGAAGTTCGCCATTTTTGGAGGAAATCCACGATTTTGGTAAAGTGCGATTTGAATTTCAACTCCAAACTTTGATGATTTTCCTTAATATTGTCTTGGTTATTTGCTGTTCTCAGACCATTGTTGGCAGATTGTATGCACATTAAAGACATGTTTCAGATTTGAAGGTGGCACCACAGCTGGGAAAATATGATTTCCATTTGGCAAGTGTTCTGTGACATATTTTGGTGAATTCCATGCATGCTTGATACCGCCATTGCTCCCTACTTGTTGTCATTGCCTCAAATCTGAGCCTAAACGCCATTATTGCAGCAGGGGTGACCTCCATTGTTGGCTGTACATTCATTTTTCAAACTTAAACTTTCATTGCCAGCCAACTCCAAACTTAACGATATGCCTTCGGGAGAGTTTTCAAGTCATTTTCAGTCAATCACTTGACCATTTGAGGGCTGTTACAGGTCTGCAACTTCGCCATGGCTGTTTGTCCTCAGAAAATTTAACTCTTACCAGCCATACCATTATTCCCGGATTTGACTTGCTTACATTGTATAAATTGTTTTCCATCAAATTTATGCACATTTAGATAATTGCAACTTGTTTTGAAAGGCTAATTTGTATAGTTGCAGGTTGTCTTCAGATTTGTGACCTCCATTGTTGACTGCAGAAGGTGTCTTCAGACATAATTTTTTGTGAAAAGTTGAAAACACAACCTTTCACACCTTTCCCTAGTCATTCTTGATCCGGTATACTCCTTTGCACTATAATTTGCACGAAATTTCTAAGTATAAGGAGTTGTTGATTTCATGAGAGTTTCATACCCTAATCTTGTCACATTTTGTATTTAAATTGTTAAGATCTACCTAGAGTGTGGACTATTTTCCTGACTTCATACCCTAATTAGCCTAAAATCATTAAGAAGTCAGGAATTCTATTGAGAATATTATATTTTTCCTAAGTTCTAACTTCAAGCTTCGTACAGGTGTGATGTCGAAGTCCGGATTTAAGGAAAGATGAGAACAACAGAAGATACTGGAGACTAGATTCTATCCAGAATCCAAGATGGAAGGAGATTACGGATTCAAACATGCATTTCTTGAGCCTGAACCTAATGCGACAGCAAATGTTCATTGTCGGAAATCAGATTCCTTCCCCAACGTATGTAAACATTATGAAGAGTGGCATTTTTCAAGCCGTTGGATTTCCACAATCCATACAATGCAGTTAGCTTATCTTGGAGTGTGCATGATGTTATGATCCTCGCTCGCAAATGATCAAGACTCCTAAGGGCGTTGTCATTGCCCACCTTGTTGAGGATGTGATTGCTGAAGTGTTTGGATTCTGGAATCCCATGTGGAGCAGATATGAAGAATGCAACTAAGGATGAATATGAAGAGCAGTACACGAAGAAGATGGGTGCGTGTAAGAATATAATAAACAAAGAGTGGATGATCAAGCCTAGGCTTCATCATTCCAAGGCTCCCAAGACACTCGTGTGCACAGACTTCAAAGAGGAATATAGTGACATTGATGGGGATGCCGCATGGTGCAATATACAATGGATGGATGTTCTACTTCATCCAGGATTGTTTTAAAGGGACATTGATAAATTGGTCTAGAATCACAAGTGACAATCTAGACTTTCAGCTGAGGAATGTAGAGCGGTCCAAGTCATTCACTGTGACTTCCTACTTGGTATACCTGCTTGCACAGTTTGTTTCATACAAAGGATTGATATGCAGAGGTGAAGTCGGGAATGGGCAAGGACAATTCAGGAGTCATGAGTGCTATCCCCAGCTAAACATGTATAGAATTGAAGACTATAAGAGAGTGAATAATGTATTCACAATATACATCATGCGGATGCTGCAAGGCGGAATCCACAGAAGATTGTCCAAGGAGGCAACAGAGCTAATAGAGAAATGTGGATCATGGTATATTCAGTTTCCCACTTTCACGTACCTTAGGATTCATGGGTTTCAATCCAAACCCTACAGGTTCCTAGGTATCCGTCCGACAAAATGATCTTGTTGGAAGTGGTGAGATAGCTTCTAGAGTTTGATTCCATTCAAAGAGAGAAGCATAGAACAGGCATGACATTCCCTATTTCAGTTGGGAAGATGTTGGAGGTTTGTCAGTCTGCCTTAGCCGCCAGCACTGCGAGTGAGGAGCTTGCATTCTATCGATTTGCAACCTTCGAGAAAAGAGAGATTTGATCCAGATAAGAAAGTTGGAAGGGTCAGGGGAGAGAAGTTCATCCACAAGGTAGACACAGAAGTTTATTGGGCCAACCTGATGGACGAGCAGGCAATGAAGAGACAAATGTGGTCCAGAATGTCAATGGATTTCATGAGGAAGTGTGGACTTTTCCTCATTCCTGATCAAGTGTTAGATGACAGGGATCATACGCATCCACAGTATGAAAATGAAAATGAAGAAGGCAATCTTATTGCCTAATTGGTCAGAATCAAAAGAAATTGATTTGAATGTATTGATGAGAGAGGTCTTGAGTTTCTCCCGTACATGGGTAGATATTCAGATGAATAAGTTAGTTGATATGGGTGTTTTCTTCACTTATGAAAAGATGAAGCCAGAAGAATCTACTTCCGAAGATGATCAGAGGACTATTAGTGATGTCAGGATTCATGCAGATGAAGAGAGTCAAGCTCCCAAGAGAAGGAAAAACATGCCAGGAGGAGTCAAGGCCAGAGGGAAGAAGATTAAGGAGGTCGAGAAGAAGAAACAAAAGACTATCATTCCTTCACCACCTCTCAGTGTCTCATCAATTAAGGAAATTGAAATAACAGAACACAATAAGGAAACCCAACAATGTTCCAACACAATGATACTACCAGAGAATATTCAGGAGTTACATGCCACAGCGACATTTGCTCCACCAAATGAGAATGATGATCAGTCGGGATCCCCTATTGTCCTTTTGGAGGTTAGTTTGGGAAATGAGATATATGATTTGACCAGGAGTAATCCTGATGATGATGATGATGATGATGATGATGTTATCTCGGCATTGAGAGGACTTGATCGAGATATGTGTCTTGATGATGGTATGGAGATGGCCGCTATTCCTGATTGGCTGATGAAAAGTATGGAAAAGAGTAAGAAGATGATAGGGGTACAGCCTATTGATAACATTGATGACTACCTAGCTAGGAGCAATAAGGAGAAAGAACCCAAGGGAGTTGAGATTTTGTCGCACATAGCTAGAGATGAGACAGGAATGCAAATTGTGCAAGTGGTTGTTCCTATTGGAGGTGTGACGACGGACATTGCTACTCCTATGGATTTCCATATTACTTCAATTGCCTTTGGCCGTACTACAAGAGAGCAAGAGTTTCAGGAGGTTGGTGATAACCTTGAGGCAATCAACGCAAGGTTAGATAGAGAAATCGAAGGGAAGGAGATGTAAAGAGAAGAGAATATCAAACTTAGAGAGTATATTGTGGGGATAAGGTGTGAGAATCCCACCGTTATTTCCCCTATTGCGGTTGATCATGGACTACATTCACACTATGAGGCAGTGAGAGATACACTCTCGGAGGTGGAGAAGTGGATTGAGAGTGCAAGAAAACAAGTAGATGATTTCCTTACTCAATTTGTCCAGGCATATGATAGGATAACAGGGCTCATGTTTAGAATCCAGTATTTGGAGGGAGTTTGGGAAAAATTCCGGCCTATTCAGGAGAAGACTATTCCACGCCTCAGAGCTTTGAAGAAGATTCCCAAGTCCATGTTGATCACCGAGAACATTGTGCACAATGGAGACAGGTACTATTTCCATGGCTGGTATTGTTCATTGGCCGTGAAGAAATCAACTTATGAGAACGCCCAGTTGAGTTGTACAGAGATGGAAGGATTGATTCAGGACATTCAGATGAAGATCCTTGCCTCAATTGAGGAGTTATTGGGTGTTGATGTTAGTGATGCTAGTGGTTTACACTTAGCCGAATTAAGAGACAAGATGAAACTTATGTATTTTTGTCACTTGGACTCTTTGAAGAAGAGTCTGAAGAAGAGTCAGATAGATGATTTGGTCTCTTTGTTGATTCATGCTCATAGTTCGCAGAAGTTCATGCCAGATTGGGAGAACACTTTGGATGCTTGCTCGGATTCACTGGACATGATTGATTTGCAGCAAGATACCTTGCCTAGCATTTCCATGGAGGAGTTAGATTTTGTATTGGCTAGATTCTTGGAGTTTGCTAGGAGAGAGAGAGATGCAAGGAGGAATCTTCTAGAAGATTCCCTATTTGATGACTAGGTATCTTTTTATTGGGCCATATGTTGGTGGCACCATTTTTTATGTAAACCCTAATTAGGGCAATTCAAGGGTTTTGTTGACATGATCTTGGTCGTTGATCTTGAATCAATCTTGGCCATCTATTTTGTAAGAGACTCTATATATACCTCGTTGTCTCTCATTTGTAAGAGAGATTTTTTGTAGAATTGTTGGTATATGCTGCAGCTATTTGAATCTAAATCATTGTTCAATTGTTGGTGATTTTGCTCTTCAAATGTTGTCTTTGCATTCATGGTTCTCAATTCCTCCAAGTTAGATTAGAATTTTAGATTAGAATTTGTTTTCATGTTTATTAGATTGAGTGAAAGATTTGTTAAATATATTTGTGTGGAATCCTTAATCCATACCACTAGCCTCTTGCTGCTGGTAAGTGAGCCTTGTGTGGTTGACTGGAAATTTGAGTAAGTTTAACTTCAACTATTACGCGTCCCTTGACAAGCATCAACTTGGATGGTGTCAACGTTTGATGGTGATAATCTGAAAATCCTTGAGTATACCTTAGATGATTGCACTAAGCTTGTGTCAATACCTATTTGTGAGACCCTGTATAGTTTGATTTCACTAAACTTGTTCATCATTTCCTACATTCCTAGGCCTAGAATAGATTTCCTAAACCCTATTCCTTTTGCCCATTTTTTAGTAAGAATTAAGTCCAGAACTACATTGTTAAATCCTAAGTTGTCAACATACCTATTCCACATATTTCATGATCAAAGAAGATAATCCTAACATTTGTGTAAGTCCCCAAATGAACATAGCGATTCACATCAACCATTGAGTTACCCACTCGTCAAGACCTGACATGTAGAAACCTTGGAATCATTTTAGTTGATCTTACCCTTAGCATCTGAGTTGATTTTGTTCAAGAGAGCGTAAATTACTTTGGTATTTTATTCTGAAATGTTATGTGCATAAAGCACACATCAACATGTACACGCGCTCAAAGGCCCCAAAAATGTTGTAGACCATAGTGTTTTCTAATCTTCTAATGATATTCCAAATCATCTACAAGCTCCAGTTAAGGTCATTGGAAATCACATAAGAAAAATGCCAATCCTTCTCGTTCTTCTTTATGTTCAGAAACCAATCTAGGATCTTGAACTATCTGGGAATCACCACTATTACCATTAGATTCCAATTCCTATGCCAACAACTCTCCAATCCTTTTGCTCATATCAAGATTAAAACACTCGAGATTGAAATTCATAACTTCATGTAGTAGAGTGAATTCTTCACTTCATGAGTTAAGTTTGTGGAGCGAAGTTCTTGCTTCATGATTTGACTAAGGGGAGCGAATTTTTTTCTTCACAAGTTTGTATCTTGAATAGGATAATCTTCATGACTTGAACAAATGAGGTGAAGTTTTGAACTTCATGTTTGAGCCTTTACGAGTGAACTTCATGTCGAAGGAGAGGTGAGCGAACTTCATGTATTTCAAGAGGAGATGAGCGAACTTCATGTTGGAGGAGAGGTGAGTGAGCTTCATGTTGAAGGAGAGGTGAGCGAACTTCATGTTGAAGGAGAGGTGAGCGAACTTCGAGTTGAAGGAGAGGTGAGCAAACTTCATGTTGGAGGAGAGGTGAGCGAACTTCATGTTGGAGGAGAGGTGAGCGAACTTCATCTTGGAGCTGAGATGAGCGAACTTCGTGTTTAACCAATATGGAGTGAAGTTGCTTTCTTTACAAGTTTACATTTTAAAACAAAATTGACAACTTCATGTTCAAGCACTTTGGAGTGAAATTCATGACCTAGCAAAATGAAGCGATCTTGAGAATGAAATATATCAACTTCGTGCATTGAAGGAGAAGAGCGAAGTGCTTACTTCATGAGTTGAAGGGAGTGAGCGAGGTTTTAACTTTGGTAGTTGAGAAAGATGAGCAAACTTCATGTTTTCACTGAGGAGAGCGAATTTCATAAGCATAAGTGAAATTGAATAAGCAAACGATAATCGCCTAAAGAAGATGCAATATCAAATGAACTTCATGATCTCATTTAGGAGCGAAGAAGAGTAATTTCACAACTTCAACTTCAAGGAGAGAGGAATGAACTTCAGGTTCAAGCAACTAAGAGCAAAATTGCTACTTCATGTGTTTGGGAGGAGGAGCGAAGTTCATGATCTTGTCAAGAAAAGTTATTTGTGAATGAAGTTGGATAAATGGGAGAAATGATTAAAACAACTTCGGGTTTCACCAATTTGAAGCGAAGTTATTACTTCATCAACTCATGATTTGGAGCGAAATTGCTACTTCATGTATTGAGAGATAGGAGTGAAATTTGTTACGTCATACACTCATGATTTGGAGCAAGGTTTTCAATTCACAAGCTACTGATTTTGAGCGATCTTACAACTTCATGTACTGAGCAAGGAGAGCGAAATTATGCTTCGTGAGTTGAGTGATTAGAGCAAATAAGATAAACTTCGAAGATTGATATTATGAAGCGAGATTCATGTTTTACAAAAACAATTAAGGCACGATTTAAGCGCCTTGGGCAAATTTGAATTTGATTTTGAGATAAGTCGGCTAACAGTAAATTTTAATTTTAATTGCATTACAAAGTCGGCCTTAGGGTTAGAGACACATCTATTCATTTGGATCGCCTATATAAGAAGAGTTAAAACAATCATTTCAACATCAAATCAAGCAGATTATCTTTTCTTTCTTGAGTGAATTTTGTCAGCAGTTAGCAGATCGCATCAGCAGATAGCGAAATTTATTTATAATCAGCAAACCTCATCGGCAACAAGGCAAATTTATTAGTAGCAACGTCTCCATCAAGGCGAATTCATTAGCAAGTGTGTTCTTTGAAGAGCAAGTTTGTTCATCTTTTCATAGCTCTTGCAGATTTTTATCAACAATTAGTCTCTTGAAAGGGTGAAATCAGTAAAATCTGAGGTGAAATATAAGATTTTGTTTGACAGAGGAGCCATTTCAGATCTGATTATAGTTAAAATTTGGTTGAATTGCATTGAATCAGATCTATATTAATCATAAAATCAATCTTTTTCAGTCAATAAAATTATATTTATCAAGAAGATTGATTTAAATTTGAATTTTACCTACCTTTCACTATTAATCTAACTTATACATCTCTTATAGGTGAAAGATGGCAGCTCCCAACCAAAACAAGACTCTCTCCCGTCAAGCACTCATTAAGGAAGATATGAAGGGGAGTACATTCGAGAGTAGGATCACGTCAAACTGGAGCAAAATTGGAGACACTCATCTTGGCAAGTTCGATACCAAGAAGTTTTGCCACCCATCATTCATCAACAAACCTAAGGCAATAGCCAAGAAGATGATTGAAAGTGGAGTTATCAATGCAGCTGGCTTTCCTCCCGCGGTGCAATGCTAGGAACTCATCGCGGAATGTGCTCAACACTATGATTCAGAGTCAAGGAGAATTGTCACAAAGGGCAGGAAGGTGCTTGCATATCTCTCAGAGACAGTTATCAGCGAGACATTTCATCTACCTGAATCCAAGGAGATGACTTATATAACTTTAGAAGGAACTAAATCGGCCTACAAAGATGACCCTGAGGCTTGTGCAAAGATCATTGATAAATTTTGGTTGAAGAAAACTAGAGGAGGCAGAAGTAGATGGCCGGATAGACTGCACAGGGTAGACTTCCATGATGAATACAAGGACTTCATCACCTTACTCCATCGAGTAATTGGAGCACCTGAGGCTTTCTACTTTGAAGAATGGATGTTCTACTACATTGAGACTACCACCCAAGACAAGAAGATGATCAATTGGGCAAGAGTTATCAGCAACAATATTGATAAGCAATTAAGGAGATTAATATGCACCAGAACATTCTATATGAGTTCTTATGTCATATATTCTATTGCAAGAATTTTTCAATATTCGGGACTCATGTATACAGGAGTAGTAGGAAGAAGACCTGGAGAAATCAAGGTGTATGATTGCTATCCACAACTTAGACATCCACTGAAACAACACTATAGGAGGGTGAATGATGCATTCACTATGCATGTCACGAGGCAGTTTCGAGGTGGATCACAACAAAGACTTTCTCCAGAGGCACAAGCTTTGGTAGAGCAATATCGTGCGTGGTTCATTCAGTTCCCGAAATTCACTTACATCAAAATCCAGGGATCTCCCGTTCCTCCCTACATGCTACCACGTTACCCAACAAATAGAGTGGTACTACTCGAGGTGGTAAGACAATTATTGGCATATGTCAAAACATATAGACATAAGCATGGAGCAGGTGTTCCTTTTCCCATCACACTCGGAGATTCCATTGAGTTATGCCCATCTATTTATGCAGCTGAAGATGTCGCGCAGGAATTAGCACGTCATTCACTCAAGTTATTCACAATGAGAGAAAATTTTGATCCATATGGTAAACTAAGAGAACTTTTGGGGAAAAATTATAGACATCGATGGCATTTAGAAGACTATTGGGTCAATATCCCAAATGATATAGAGGTGAAGAAGAAGATGATTTCCAAACTATCCCTCAGTTTCATCAGGGAAGGCAAACTATTCCATGTGGCTGATCAAGTTCAAGACAGTGGTAAATATCTCCAAGGGGCTTATGCCAAAGAAGGTAAAGAGATCAAATTCAAATGGGCAGATTTGGAGATTGAAGATTTGAAGGAATTAATGAAACCAGTCTTGGAGTATACTCGCATATGGGTAGAGATGTGCAGCACCAAAAGTTGAAGGAGCAAAACATAACACCAACATTCCACTTAGGAGAAAGAATAGAAGAAGATGTAGCTAGTACAAGTGGTGGTGCACCTCAACCATCCCATTCAAAAGGATCCAAAAGGAAGGAAGATCATGGTGAGAAGGAGCCCGTAAAGAAGAAACATAAATCAAGTGTAGATCATCCCCTTTCTCGACCGGAAAAGCTAAGGATTGAAAACAAATTGAGTCAAGGAGCCAATGAATCAGCTGAATCCACAGTTCATAATGCAAAAGGCAAAGAGAAAGCATCCCAAGAGCAAGAGGACTTCACTCATCTTATTCAAGAGATTGAAGATGGCAGTGAAGATGACGATGAAGCTACTTCACCACCTAGAGATGAACAAGTGATAGAAAGAGCACAAATCGAAGAAGGAAGATCTTCTATTCCAGAATGGCTAAAAGAGAGGCTAGCTCAGGAAGTGATAATGGTAGAAGAAGAACAACAAACATATGACATAGCAAGCCTTCTAAGTCGAACTCGAGAAGTCACCGAGAAGAAGAAAGCTATGAAGATGTCGAAGGTAATTAGAGATAAATCAGGATCAAGAAAGTTACAAATAGCTACTCCAGGAATTGAAAAGTATCAAGAAGAGATTACAACTGATGAGTATGATATGGAGACCATTGACTTGGGTCCACTCACGTCCGAGCAAGCTATTGGTGATGCAACTGATTCACTGAAGGTCGTCAATGATATTTTGAGAGCTGAAATAGAAAAGAAAAGAAAATTGGAAAAGGAGATAAATGAATGGAGGAACCACATTCAACAATTTCAGCAGCCTTTGACACAGCAAAGTCCAACAACTACACCACCTAATTTGCTTCTCGCAGAATCAATAGATCATATGGAGAAAATGAGGAATTCAGCACAATTGATGGATGCATGGATAGAAGATTCATATAATAGAGTGATTGAGTTCATGAAACGTATCATGCAAACACTTGGTATAGTTATAAGAGTCCTTGAAAGAACTCATGTGCCTTTAGAGGCTTCTGAAGCATTCGCTCATGCTAGAGATGTTATCATCCCGATGCTTCAAGTAATAAGGAAGACACCAAGAGAGATTTTATCTAGGGAAAAAGTAAGGAAAGAAGGAACAACGCCAAATCTTCTACAATGGAGTGGCCTGCTTCGCACAAAGAAGATTATCTTAGAAGAAATTGGAAATGGATGTAGCCAAGTTCAAGATGAAATGCATTGAATTCATGATAAGATTGTGGAAGTAGCGCAGGATGTCTTGAGGAGAAAGATTGATCCAGGAATAGTCATTGAATCCAAAGAATTGCAAGAAAGAATAAAGATTATCTTCTATGGCAAAGGTGGTATGGTAACCAAAGAGTTAATGAATGATATGCTCGAGTTTGTGGTTTTCACAAGCAAGATTTGAACCCGAATGGGAGGATACTATCATCAAAGCTTTCGACAAAGTGATGCACATGGAAGAGCAACTCAAGTCCCTACCAGAGATCCCGATGAAGGATATAGAAGAAATCGTGACTAGATTCATTGAATATGCTAGAAAGGAACATGAGAAAGGGAACCAGATTATAGAAGACAGTTTGTTATGATCCCATGTGGCATTTCGCATTCCTATTGGAGGATGTTTCCTCGATTTTCGTGCCGACATATGATGCCTTCTTATTAGTTCATTCATGGTGATGATTATCCAGATAGGGTTTTCATTTGTGTCAAACCCTAATTAGGATTTAGGTGGTAAAATATTGGCCCTTGATCTCCATTTGATCTGGGCCCTTCATTGTATTTGGAAGCTCTATATAAGCTTCACTCATTTTCATTTGTAAGGTTAAGAGTTAATGGTTAATAATCGATAGCATGAGGCAATAGTGAATAGTGAGAGAGCAAGAGTAGCAAGAGTAAGACTTAAAGAATTGTTGTTATTTGGCCATTGGATTAATGAAACATTGAAGTCATGGTGTTTTTACTCAATCCTTGAAGTTCATTGCATGCTTCTTCTATCTTCTCAAGCTAATCTTTTGATCATAGTTTTAGCTTGTTATCCATACCACTAGCTTCCTTGCTGATTTTAAGTGAGCCTTGCATGGTCAACTAGAGCGTTTAAAAGTGTTTAAGTTCAATTATTGTTCAACCTTTGATATGCATTCAATTGATGGTATCTATGGTTAACAATGATTTGAAAACCTTAAAACATCCTTAGAAGATTGCATTAGTTCTAGCAAAGTTGTTCATGTATGGCGATGCTATAACTAGTTGAGCTTCATTTGTATTCATTCTTCATCCATTCATGCTAGAGTAATTTAGATTTCCCTCTAAACCCTCACCTTTTGCCTTTTTTTTAAAAATCATTTAGTAGTTTTAGGGAGAATCATTACTGCATACCATCTGCTAATCAATTGTTGAGTCTTTTCGAACTATAAATGCCCTTTGATGAAACAGCAATTACAACGATCAACTAGGCTTATCCACACATAGAGATCCTACATTCGGAACCTTGGAGTCTTTTTTGGGTGATCCTTAAGCATCCAAAAGATTTTGTTCAAGAGAGGGTAAGATACTTTGGTATTTTATTCTGAGTTTGCATGTGCGTAAAAAACACATCAACGGGTTGTAAGGAACACAAAGCTCCCTCTTAATTCCTGCCTCAATGCAGAAATTACAAAAGCTTGTTGAAGTGTATTTACCTCCATTATTGGACCTTAAGACTTTAATCCTCTTCCCAAACAAGTTTTCTACTTGGGCCTTAAACTCTTTAAACCTATCTAGGACTTCTTCAGGCTCTTTGGACTTCATAATCATCTATGAAAATTACATGATACAAAAATCCACTTAGGGATGCCATTGACATTGGACCACATAAATCAGAATGTACAAGGTCTAATATTTCTTTTGACCTACTTTCACTACTAAGGAAATAGACTCTTAGTATTTTTACCCATGGCACAACCTTTACAAGTGCCATCATGCTCATGGTTGAGCTTAGGTACACCTTTAACCATTTTTTCCAATGATGGGAGAGCCTTGTAGTGCAAATGAGCAAGTCTTCTATGCCATAGCTCGCTGGAACTGGTAGAGTCATGTAGGAGAGCTTGAACTGGACGGATGGAAAGATTGTATAGACTTTCATGTCGATTCCCAATCACACGTGTTGTCTTGATGCTAGAGTTCTTTGGCCAAGCAAGAACTTTCCCTTCTGAGAATGCAACTTGATAACCTTTGTCTTCCAAGGCTGAAATGGAGACAAGGTTCCTCTTGATTCCCGGCACAAACAAGACATCACTTAGATGGAGAGGGATGCTAGATTCTAAGTTGAGAGAGGTAGGTACAGGGCCTTTCACCGAGTAGCATGCATCATCTCCAATTATCACTTGAAGATTGGTCTTTCTTTCCACCAAGTCTGAAAGATGTTCCCTATAACCTGTGATGTGACAAGAAGCCCCACTATCAATCAACCAAGTGCTGCTATTGGTTGGAACATTGCTAGATAGGGCAGAAATAAATAGAAACCCTTCTTCGTTGTTCCTAGATTCCTTTTGAGGAGATACTTCACCAACATCCGCCATAGAAGCATGTTGCTTTGGCCTTGTCAAACAATCTCTTGCATAGTGACCATACTTGTCACATCTAAAATAGTGGATGTGGGAGAGATCTTTCATCTTCTTAGAATTAGGTGAGGAAACTGAACTTCTATCTCTGTTTCTTTTGAAGTTGCCTTTTCTCCCATCTCTTCCTTTCTTCTTTGTAGTTTGAGTGGCTAGAACATGATTGTCTTCATTGTGAGAGTTTTGGCCATTTCCCCTTGCAACCAACCTAGATTCTTCTTGGATGCAATCTGCATGAAGACGGTCAAACTTGGGAAACTTGGATCTCCCACTAACACTTTGAATAAATGGTTCCCAAGATTGAGGGAGACCATTTAATGCCAACATGACAAGGTCTTTGTCCACAACTTGATCTCCAATGGCGCTTAGTTGATCTCTTAACTTAGTAATCTTCATTAAGTATGATATGACAAATTCTCCTTTTGCCATCTTGATTTGATGAAGTTGTTGCCTTAGAGCCAGGGCTCTACTAGTATTGTTGATCTCATAAAGTCCTTCCAAGTTTTTGAATATATCTCTAGCGGTTGACATCTTGGAGATTA
This sequence comes from Cryptomeria japonica, assembly GCF_030272615.1. NCBI lineage: Eukaryota > Viridiplantae > Streptophyta > Pinopsida > Cupressales > Cupressaceae > Cryptomeria > Cryptomeria japonica. The sequence continues at coordinate 561,182,452 of NC_081405.1, forward strand.
GTGACACTAAATGATCCTCCACAAAATCAATCAACATCTTCTTGGCCTTTATACCGTTTTTCTTCATTTGAAGTTTTTCGGCTTCATCAGTTGGTTCAGATATACCATCCTTTTCTACGAACTCAAGAAGATCATTTTCTTCAAGTGCAATTCGAATTCTATATTTCCATGAAGTGAAGTTTGTTGCACCTTCGAGTCTATCTTCAACCTTGAGTCCGTTCACCATATTGATACTAAGAATTACTCCTTAGAATGGGGAGGAGAATAGTGAACTTCGCTGTTTTAGAGAAATCTAATCACGATCTTCTTAAACCCACTCTGATACCATGTTATTTTTATGATCAGATTAATAGAATGCAGATATAAGACAATTCAATAAAATTTGCACAACATATACCCTGGTAAAACCCTCCAACATGAAGGGGAAAAAACCCAGCAACAAGATCTCTTATTATATTTAACAAATAGGTACAATAAGATGCCTTTACAATATCAATGTAAATCACTTCACTCCTTGAAGCACGATCAGAATGAATCGGTCTGCTGAGGATGCACGAACTATTCTAGATGATACCCGATCTACTCTAGAAGTGCAAAGTGTTGTAGATGTCCTGCAATCTGGAGTGTGAGAGCGAACTTTTGTATGTATTCGAACTGCTGTAGATTATATGCCATCTAATGGAGAGGGAACCGATCTTTGTTTATACCCATACCTGGGTGTCTCTTCACCAAGGGTTGGTTCCATTCAAATCAACATGTCTTTCCTCAAGGGTGGCGGACTTTTACCAAGTCAGCCCTTCAACAAAATAAATATATTTTATTAACAAGTCGTTTATTTTAATCGGCATATACATATATGCAAAGCCGAAAGGCTAATTGCATATTTGATCGTAGTCGGCCAAGGAGACTCCCACTGCTACAATCGACAACAATTGTGAGCAAAAGTGTAAGTCCCTATTCATAATTTATAACGGATAGAAGTGTTTGTCCTTATCCAAATTTGTTGTGCGATCTTGGATAGATGTGTTTGTCCCTATCTTTGGTTCCATGGGTGGATGGGTTTGTCCCTATCCTTGCATAAAGTCCCATAAGGTCAAATCCTAATAAAGAAGAATAGTGTAGATGAGTATGTTCATATTCATAACTTGTGTTTTTTTATGAACTACTAAACATATTGATCAAGTGCTGTTAGTCCACCTATCCCTAATTGAAGAATGACGTAATTATGAGGGGTATTAGAAATATTACATCATTCTCGTGTCTCTAGGTTTGTCGGTGTATCTTTTGATACAATAATTCATTTGTTAGTTTTTTTTTGGTTTGATAATACCCTAAGTCACTGCAATCGAATTTGAATTCGAGTTCGACAACCATAAAATTCAGATGAACTTTGGCAAGGGCAAAAATTTGAAAAAAAAAAATTACATTAAATTCGCCTTATATGCATTTTTTATATATAAATAATATATATCCAATAAACTATTAAATTAGTTTAACTATTATTTTTTGAAGAGGAAAGATGTTAAATTTAAATTTATTATAATTAAATATTATTTTTTTATAAAAACTTAACATAAATAGTATAATATTTAAACTTCTATTGACATCTAAGTCAATATTTAAATTAAAAATAGAAGTTTTCACAACGTATCTTTTAAATTTTAATAGAATTAAAACAACAAAAGAAAAAGGTAAAGGAAAAAGTATTTTTAAATGATAATAAAAACCTAAATGAAAACTAAAACGATGAAATTCTATTCATGCAAGACTTGCAACGACATCAAACTTGTTGGGTCATGGCAGACTTGCAGGGCATCGAGTTTTTAGCATTGGACTTGCAAGGCATCGGGTTTTTTGTGTCAGATTTGCAGAGTGTCGCCTCTGTTCAAATTTGCAAGGCATTGCTTGGTCGTGTTGGATGTGCACGGTGTCGCCTTTGTTCGCACCTACAACTTCTCCAAAACCAGACGTCTGTGAATAAATAGACCCATGAAGGAAGCTCACGTTTTTAAAATACATTTTTTATTAAAAAACCCTAACCCATGTATCATACCAATTTAAGACGAACTTCAATGAATTTTTTAGGTTTTTTAAAAATTCATTGAATTTTGAATCTCATGGATCAAATTCGCCAAATGTGGTGACTAAGATAATACCCATGACTATTTAATATGATTTTATTTCATTAGTGTCTATGTAAGGGAGTGGTAATAGCTCTCCTATAATATAGGAGATGTAAGTCCTATAAGTTTGTATTATGTTTTATTGAAGAATGTAATAGAACTGAAGCATTCTAAAAAACTAATAAAATCAACACTTGAACAATGTGACTGTAGTGTCCCCTAATGGAGCAAAAAGTTGAAAGTTGTGAATTGTAGGAGCAAAAAGAATGCACACTTTATTGCAAACATCCTTATAGAGGTCATTAAGGAAGTCGGTGTTAATGTTATTATAGCTATGGTCGGATTCCTTCAAGCCAACAAAGCTAATATAAATGTCTAATTGGCCTATCGGCCTTGGACATTTATAGGTTCGATTTATATATGAGGTCGACTTTGCAGTTGTAAATTAAATAAAATGTTTTGAAATATAACCAATTGTTAAACCTGCCACCTTTGGTGAAAAGACGTGTTAGTTATAATGAAACCGATCCTTGGTGAAAAGACGTGTTGGTTAATGATAAGCCAACTCTTGGAATAGACATGTTGCTTGGAATCACCCACGTATGGGTACATATAGATAGACTCCCTCTCTCCACAAGGATCGAATAACATAACAAGCAGATCGATTAAGACATACAGCAGATCGAGTCATCTATAGCAGTTCAAAGTAGAAGATTTTTGGCTCTCCTTCACACTACATTCAGACTTGGGAATAATTGGCACCATTATAGTTGCAGATCGGCCTTGTTGGTGGCCTCATATCTAGCTATCTGATAGCCATATTGTATTCATTCACTTTATTAATTATAAGAGATTTATAGCTGGGTTTTTCTCCCTCATGTTGGAGGGTTTTCCTAGGGTACATGCTGTGCATTTTTTATTGAATTATCTTCTGTCTAATCTGATTATAAAACTCAACATGGTATCAGAGCCACGGTGAAGTAGATCGTGAACAGAATTTTCTATAAGCAGCGATTTATTCTTATTCTAAGGAGTAGTTCCTTGCAAGCGAAAATGGTGAATGGACTTAAAGTCGAGGATAGGCTTGAAGACGCATCAAACTTCACTTTGTGGAAGTTTAGAGTGCTTATTGCACTTGAAGAAAATGATCTTCTTCAGTTTGTGGAGAAAAAAGACTTATCTAAGCCAGAAGATCAAGAGGAAAAACTTCAATTCAAGAAGAATGCCATAAAAGTGAAAAAGATATTGATTGACTCCATGAGGGATCGCTTAGTGCCTCTCATTTCCAAGATGACAACTACAAGAGACGTGTTCAAGACCTTGGAAGGCCTGTATGAGATTAACAACACAAGTAGGGCTCTTGCATTGAGGCAACAACTTCATCAAGTCAAGATGGCGAAAGGAGAATCAGTCATGTCATTCTTCATGAAGATCTCGGAACTGAGGGATCAACTAAGCGCTATTGGAGACCTAGTGGTAGACAAAGATCTTGTCATGTTGGCATTGAATGGTCTTCCTCATTCTTGGGAGCCATTTATTCAAAGTATAAGTGGGAGATCCAAATAGCCCAAGTTTGATTGCCTTCGTGCAGATTGCATACAAGAAGAATCTAGATTGGCTGCAAGGGGAATTGTCAAAGGTTCTCAAAACGAAGACACTCATGTTCTTGCCACTCGATCTTCCAAGAAAGGAAGAAATTGGAAGAAAGGCAACTTCAAGAGGAATAGAGATCAAAGATCAAATTTTGCACCTGATTCAAAGAAGAAAAAAGATCTCTCTCACATTCAGTGCTTTAGATGTGACAAGTTTGGTCACTATGCAAGAGATTGTTTGACAAGGCCTAAGCAACAAATGGCAAACATCAATGAAGTCTCAACTCAAAAGGAAGCAAAAGACAACTCTAATGGATTCCTCTTCATATCTGCCTTATCAAGTAATGTTCCCACTGATAGTGACACTTGGCTAATTGATAGTGGAGCTTCTCGACACATCACAGGCTATCGAGAACATCTTTCGGATTTGGTGGAAAGGGAGTCTAATCTTCAAGTGATCATTGGAGATGATGCACGCTATTCAGTGAAAGGATTTGGTGCTACATCACTCAACCTAGAATCTGGAATTTCTCTTCATCGAAGTGATGTCTTATTCATGCCAAGAATCAAGAGGAATCTTATATCTATATCAGCCTTGGAGGATAACGGTTATCAAATAGCATTTTCAGAAGGGAGAGTTCTTGCATGGCCAAAGAACTCCAACATCAAGACTGCACATGTGATTGGGAATCGACATGAGAGTTTGTACAAGCTTTCCACTCATCCGGTTCAAGCTCTTCTACATGACTCTTCCAGTTCCAACGAACTATGGCATAGAAGACTTGGGCATCTACATTTCAGGGCTCTTCCATCATTGGAGAATATGGTCAAAGGTATTCCTAAACTTAGTCATGTACATGATGGTACTTGTAAAGGTTGTGCTATGGGTAAAAATACTAAGAGTCCATTTCATAGCAGTGAAAGTGGGTCAAAAGAAATTTTAGATCTTATACATTTTAATTTATGTGGTCCAATGTCAATAGCATCCCTAAGTGGATTTTTGTATTATGTAACTTTCATAGATGACTACTCTAGGAAGATTGGATTTATGTATTATGTAACTTTCATAGATGACTACTCTAGGAAGACTTGGATTTATTTCTTAAGGTCTAAAGAGTCTGATGAAGTCCTAGGTAGATTTAAAGAGTTTAAGGCTCAAGTAGAAAACTTAATAGGAAAGAGAATTAAAGTTTTAAGGTCTGATAATGGAGGTGAATACACCTCTGGTAGCTTTTGTGATTCTATATTGAGGCAGGGATCAAGAGGGAGTTTTGCGTCACTTACAACACACAGCAGAATGGGGCTACAGAAAGAAATAACAGATCCATTGTTGAAGCTGCAAAAGCCATGATACATGATCAAGACCTTCAAACCTTTCCTTGGGCAGAAGCTTCTAGAACAATGGTGTATGTTCAGAATAGATGTCCTCATCGGATATTGCTAAATATGACTCCAAAGGAAGCCTTTTTAGGGATTAAACCCGATGTCAGTCACTTGAGGATCTTTGGTTGTCCAGTGTATGTTCATGTACCCAAAGACAAAAGAACCAAATTGGAACCTTCTGGCAAGAGAGGAATATTTGTGGGCTACAATGGAACCTCTAAAGCCTACCGAATTTACATTCCCGGTCAGAAGCAAATAGAAGTGAGTAGAGATGTTACATTTGAGGTGTTGATTTTATGATCAGACTGATAACAGTAAGCAGAAAACAATAAATGAAACACACATTACACAGCAATACCCTGGGAAAACCTCCCTCTTGGAGGTGAAAAACCTAGCAACAAATCCTTAATTGTATTCACTCAGAAATCGGTATTAGATTTACAATTAGCTTCACACATGAAGCAGCAAACTGAACCGAACTTATAATAGACTTATTTGAAGAGTCTACTGTAGACTATATGCAAGATCTTAAGGTGATCTACAGGTTCGCTGCCCTTGAGACTGAGTTCGCCAGACCTTAGGTGTAGTTTGTTGTCTTTGTAAGTGAATTCACCAGCTGTAGATGAATTCACAGACCTTGAAGAGCCCTAGGTGAATTCGTTGTCACGGTAGACAAGTTTGTCAGCCCTAAACAAGGTTCGCCAGCCTCATATGATGTTCACCAATCTTCTATGATAATTCGCCAACCTTGTATGATGCCCGCCAATCCTAAACAGGAGTTCGCTGATCTTGGAGGATTATCCAAGTGAATTCGCTGACCTCAAGGCTTGAATATCTGGAGTAGATCACTGATCAGTATGCAGAAGTATTTTGCAGATTGTGAATGATATTGAATGATTACAAATCAACTCATATATACATGTATCAATGCCTCCCAATAGACCTCAAGTCGGCCTTATTGTTTTGGCGCCAAGAATAGGATCAGACCTATTAATTACAAGTTACATGTAGATAGGTATTGTCCAATACAATTACAAGTACAAGAGACGCCCAATTAGGGCCAGACCCAAACAAGGATTTACACATTTACACAATAAAGTAGGATGCCAAAATGCTAAGGACAACAGGCCACTTAACATTTTATGTACTAGGTCGGCCCTAGAAGGGATCCAACCTAGCTACACATCAACATGAGGAAGTTGTTGCCTTCAGAAAATCTAAAGGTTCGTGCATGGAGATAGATGATGAAGATCATGAGACTCCTCAAGACATGGACATTGATCATTCTCTTGAGATTCAGAGGGAGTCTACTAAACCTGTAGCGGATGATGATCCAATTGAACCTTTGGATCCTACTCATGGGCGTAGAGATATTGTTGTGAATTGAAAAAGACCTCTTTGGGCAAGGAACACTATTCAAGGGGCAGAATAGTTTGCGGCTCCTACAGGCACATTCAGAGAAAGTAAAAGACCACAGAGATTCTCTAGCTATGTTGCATTGATGTGTAATCTTATTGAGACTGAACCTCCAATGTTGAGGAAGCCTCAAAGCAGCAAGTATGGAAAAATGCTATGGATGAAGAATATCAATCCATTATTAAAAATGATGCTTGGGATATTGTACCTAGACCTGAAGGAAAGTCGATTGTATCTTCCAAGTGGATGTACAAGCTTAAGCATGCAGCTGATGGAAGTATTGAGAAGTACAAGGCTAAATTTGTGGCTCGTGGTTTCTCTCAGAAAGAAGGGATAGACTATGAAGAAACATTTCCTCTAGTTTCTCGCTATACTTCCATGAAGACCATCATTGCCATTGCAATAGCTAAGGGATGGAAGCTACATCAGATGGATGTGAAAACAACGTTTCTCAATGGTGTAATTGAAGAAGAGGTCTATATTGAGCAACCTGAAGGTTTCGTAATTCATGGGAAAGAGTCTCGTGTATGCAAATTGAAGAAAGCATTATATGGTCTTAAGCAGACTCCTCGTGCATGGTATGAAAGGATTGACAAATACTTGGTGAGTTTGGGTTTTTGCAAGAATGATGTTCATCTAAATCTTTACTTCAAAATAGTCAATGGTGAAGCTTTAATCTTGGTTCTATATGTTGATGACTTATTCCTTACTAGGGAAGATCATCTTATCTTTAAATGCAAGGAGTTGACTTCAGAATTCGAGATGAAGGATCTAGGACTCAAGCATTTCTTTCTAGGTTTGTAAGTGTGGCAGAGGCCTAATGAGATTATCCTAAGTCAAGGAAAATACACCATTGACATCTTGAAGCGATTCGAAATGTTAGATTGCAAGTCTATGTCTACACTGATGGAAACTAACTTAAAGAAATTGAGGGAATCTGCAACTAGTTCAGATCTTGTGGATCCTACTGTGTACAAGCCATTGATTGGATCCTTGATATATCTAGTTAACACTAGACCGGATATTTGCTATGCAATGAGTGCACTTAGTCAGTTCGTGTGTGAACCAAGGCAAATAAATCTAGTTGCAGCCAAGCATATCTTGAGATACTAGCGTGGCACAGTTGGATATGGCTTGAAATATTCTTCCAGTGTGGACCTGAATCTGCAAGGCTATTCTGATTCTGATTGGGCAGGGAGTGTTACTGATCGTTAGAGCACCTCTGGTTGTTGCTTCAGTTTGGGATCTGCTATGATTTCCTAGTGTAGCAGGAAGCAGTCTTCAGTAGCTCTAAGCACAGCCGAGGCAAAATATATTGCAGCATGTGTAGCAACTCGAGAAGTAGTGTGGCTTTGAAAGCTCCTTGCAAGATTGTTTAGACAATCATTGGAGCCAACTATCATTCATTCTAACAATTAAAGCTGAGTGAAGCTATTTGTCAATCCAGTGTTCCATGACAAAACAAAACATGTTAAGATCCAATACCATTACATCAGAGATATGGTACGGAGGAAAGTTGTTCAATTGAGATATATTTGTACTGATGAACAGACAGCTGACATTCTCACCAAGCCTCTTGCCAAAGTGAAGTTTGTGCATTTTCGAGACAAGCTTGGAGTTGTGGAGAATGAAGCACTTGCTGAGAGGGAATCTCAGCATTAGTGATTTTATGAGATGTACTATAATGCATTCCTCTCTATGAGGGAGAAGTTTGAGGTGAAAGCCCTTGTTCCACCCTCTAGGAGTAGCCATGGTGGATGTCATGTGAGAGACTCCATGACTTAGCACTTGTGTTTATTCACCCTCTGGAAGTAGCCACGGTGAACGTCATGATGAGATGATGACATCACGTTGAGTGATTTCATGATGAGCACTTGTCTTCATTTGCATTTCCATTCATGGGAGTAGCCATGGTGAACGTCATGATGAGATGACAACATCACATTGAGTGATTTCGTGATGAGCACTTGTCTTCATTTGCATTTCCATTCATGGGAGTAGCCATGATGGACCCACCCTCTAGGAGTAGCCATGGTGGATATCTCTACAGAGATCAAAGTTCCCAGACTCGGACTCGGCAAGGCCGACTCGACTCGTGACTCGGCTATGGCTTAGCAATGACTCGGCAATGACTCGGCAAAATAAAAAAAACCCTTGAAATTTAGAGATTTTTAACGATTTAAAACTTGTTTCATGCACCCATTATTGAATAAAGCTTAAAGACACTATAATATCATCAAATAGAAGCTCTAGCTCATCCTCAGCCTCAGCCTCAGAGTAGTCTATCTGCCTCCTACAAAGGCATCTAAGGTAGGTCCTGGATGATTGAGTAGCCATAGTCTTCGCCTGTGAGGTGCCACAATGATCAAAATCAGTTGTGCATGTGTCGGATCGTGCTCTATCCTCCTCCTCTGCCATAGCCTCAGCCTCTTTGTCTACCATGTCTGACATGCAACGGCGCGAGTCCTGGAGCTCGGACTCGGCGAGTTTTACCATGACTCGCCTAACTCGCCCGAGTCAGGAGAGTTATGAGCAAAACTCGCCAAGTCCAAGTCACGAGTTGTCATAACTCACCGAGCTTGGCTCGACTCGCCAACTCGGCAAACTCGCCTGACTTGTGGCGAGTTTGGGAACTCTGACAGAGATCGAGAAGGATTCGGGAGTGTTAATGTTATTATAGCTATGGTCAGATTCCTCCACGCCGACATAGCCAATATAAATGCCTAATTGGCCTATCGGCCTTAGACATTTATAGGTTCAATTCAGATATGATGCCGACTTTGCAGTTGTAAATTAAATAAAATGTTTTGAAATATAACCAATTGTTAAACCTGCCACTTTGGGTGAAAAGACTTGTTAGTTATAATGAAACAAATCCTTGGTGAAAAGACGTGTTCATTAATGATAAGCCGACTCTTGTGTTGATGTGTTTTTTAATGTATTTTTTACGCACATGCAAACACAGAATAAAATACCCAAGAGGATCTTATCCTCTCTTGAACAAAATCTCTCAAATGCTGAAGACTAGCTTAAGGATCACTTGAGAAGACTCCAAGGTTCATGAATGTAGGGTCACTACATGTGGATAAGCTCAGTTGGTTGATGTGATTATGCTAGAATCACAAGGGGACTTACATTTGAATGCCTGAATGCTTGATTTGTTGGAACTTGATCATCTGATATTACAATATGGTGATGCTTTTGGTCCTAAACTAGCTAGAGTTTTTTTTAAATGGCAAAAGGAAAGGGTTGAGAGAGTCTATTCTAATCCTAAGAATGTAGGAAGATGAGTGAATGATTAGATGGAATCCTATTGAGCGAGGTCTCACCATCAACTTGAACGATTTGACACAAGCTCAATGCAATCTTCTAAGGATATTTCAAAGATATTCGAATCAATACCATCAAGCATCGATCACCATTCAAGTTAATGCATAAGCAATGAATGTAGAACGATTCAAAGTAAAGCTCATATCATTCTAGTTGACCACACAAGGCACACTTACAATCAGCAAGAGGCTAGTGGTATGGACTAAACGGACTCCACACGAATACATTCAACAAATTCCTCCATTCAATCTAATTAACATGAAAACAAAATGAGAAGTAGAAACCATGAGACTTGTTGAAATAATATATTTCACCATAACTTCAATGAAAAGAGTATCTCATTTACAAGTCTTCAACAACAATTTCTTCTCCTCCTATTCTATTCTAACTTCTATTCTATCTGCTATTCTATTCTTAGCTCTATTCACTATTCTATTCCTCTAACTACCTATTAACCTTTTCAAATTAAGAGCTTGAGACTTTTATAGTGCTCTCAATACAATTCAACGGCTCAGATCAATGGCCGAGATTTTACAACGAAAACCCTAATTAGGGTTTGTTACAACAAACTCGATTCGGCCAATTAAATAATTACAACACATTGGTATGACCAATAGATAGCAAGGGTAGGTGCCTCGGAGTTTGTGCCATCATTGGTGAGTCAGATTCATTGAATCAAGACATGCAGAGATAGACCTTCCCTGATTGGTGAGTGTTAGTGATTGGGACGATGACTAGGATTCCACCTCAACTCGCACTTTGTAGGCTTGATAGATCATCATCATGAAGATATTTCTTGATACTCAACATTATCCAGCTTGCTTAAAGGGATGATGATGATGAGAAGCAAACTTTGATTAACTCTTCTGAAACTATCTGCTCCCTCGATCATGTTCGATGCAGGCCTTGTGATGACTTTGATTGATTCATCCTTGTTCTTGATATACTTGATGAAGGGTGCACCTGGTTGAATGTAGCTCTTCAACGTACTAACTTTGATTCTTGGATTCCCGAAGGGAATTCAAGTTTGTAAAACATTCTTCCATCTTGTAGGTTATCCTTCTTTGATGCTCTTGTGTTTGCTGATGAAGCTTCTTGAAGAGGTTCTCCTTGTATCTTGTTTCGTTTCTTGCAAAACAAACAAGCTAGTATCAAATACACTTGATATATAGGTCTAATAAGAGCATATAAAGAGAATTTGCCCTCATAAAGGGACACTTGAAGTTGTGTTTTGCTCATGAAGAGGAGCTCTTGAAGTCTACTCCTAAGCCCCTTGATGTTCATGAAGTTGTCCTTGTCTTACTCTTCTTCATTTTCTTGACCTTCGCTTATATCCTTCAAATTGTGAAGTTTGCTCATGTAAGTCAAATCATGAAGTTCACTCTTGCATGTTGAGTTTGTGAAGTTCAATATGAAATTTGCCCATACATGTTAATTCATGAAGTTGAGGTTTGCTCATGTCGGTTTGAAGATGAAGATTGCTCTAGATGGTGTGCACGCAAAATTTGTTTCAATCACCTTGCTTATTCATGAAATTCTCTTCCATCTTCTAAGTCATGAAATTCACCTTTGTAAAAATTCACTCCAAATCCTCAACTCCTGAAGTTCGCTCCAAACCTTGAACTCATGAAGTTCGCCCCAGTTTGTCAACTCATAAAGTGCATTTTATGTGGAATTCCCTCTATCTTGAATCGTGAAGTTCAACTTTGTATGAAATCCGCTCCTCTTTCTTGATTCATGAAGTTCACTCCCAACCTTGAAGTCATGAAGTTACTCCAAATGTGAAATTCGCTCCAATTCTCTAACTCACAAAGTGCATTTTGTATAAAGTTCGCTTCATTTTATTGATTCATGAAGTTCAGCATTTGAATAAACTTGTATGAACTTTGCTCCAAATGTTCCAAACATGAAATTCGCTCCAAGATGGCAACTCATGAAGTTGCAAAATCCGCTCCAAAGTGGCAACTCATGAAGTTATCTCAAATGTGAAATTCGCTCCAAACCCTTCAAACTTAGAGTTCGCTCCATCACTCCAACTCATGAAGTTGCTTCAAACATGAAATCCACTCCAAACTGTGAGATCATGAAGTAGGGATTTCGCTTGGGTTGCTCAACTCATGAAGTATGTTTTTTCGCTCCACTTGCTAAACTCATGAAGTATAAATTTCACTCCACTACGCAAAGTCATGAAGTTCGCTTGCAATTTGCAACTCATGAAGTTCATGTTGTCTAATTTGCTTCGTCCTTTTATTCCCAACTTTACTCATGAAGACTTGAAGACGTAAATCGGCCCAATCTCTTTATTCATGAATTTCGCTCCTAAAGTCCAACTCATGAAGTTCAACTTCGCTCCAAGGGGTGAAATCATGAAGTTCAACTTCACTCCAATACATGAAGTCATGAAGTTCACTTGGCATTGAATCCATTCAAGGCGATCATCCTTCATCTCTCATTCAACTTCGCTCATCTAGGCTTGCTTGTGTATGCTCATTGATGAAATTCGCTCCAAGAAGGCAAGTCATGAAGTTCGCTCCAAGAAGGCAACTCATGAAGTTCACTTGTGAATGATTGAACATGAAGTGAGTGATTCTAAATTTCCTTCATCTCCTTATCTTTCATCTCATTTATGAAGCCTTGAAGGTAAAATTCGCTCCAATACCCCAACTCATGAAGTTTGCTTGAGATAATCTACTCATGAAGTTAGGAATTCGCTTCAAAAGGTGAAGTCATGAAGTGTGAATTTCGCTCCTCTACATGAAGTCGTGAAGTAAGGATTTCGCTCCAAGGAGGCAAGTCATGAAGTAGGAATTTTGATTCAAATGGTGAACTCATGAAGCTTGCTCTTGAGTGTTCGATCATGAAGTAGGCAATTTCCTTCATTCTTCCACTTCCAACATGAAGAAGCTCGCTCCAAATCTCCCATGCATGAAGTTCAGTCCAAAAGTCTCACTCATGAAGTTTGCTCCAAAGTAGTGTTGTGGCATATTCACACATCGCCCCATTGTAAATGGGGACCCCTGCTTTTTTCTTTCTAGGGTCAGTTTTCTTTGCTTAGTTGTTTGGTCTTGGCTTTTAGCCTTTGCATTGGAGAATTGTCAGAGAGGTCATTACGATAGCAAGGTCTGCTTAGGCTCAAATTGGTCAGTAGGTGGTCCACGTCAGGGTCTCTTTGAAAGGCCTTCTCGAGGTCAGGCTTTGCTCTTGTTTCTAGGTAAAGTCTTGATTGAGTTTGACGAAGTCCTTATGTCCTGCTAGGAGTCTTGCCTTTTTGACCTATGTCTTTGAATTAAGGAAGTGAATGAAGGTTTGTGAGTGAGTATCATCAAGGATTTTCCCTTTGAGGGTTTGAGATTGGTCCAGTTGATGAATGATGAAGTTCTAGGCATTAATTGATGTGAAACTAACCTATTTATCCTTGGAGAATGCCTAATGATCAAGTCTGGACTTGAAAATTTGGAGAAAGGTCAAGAATTTGAGCATTTTAGAGAATTTCACTCTTGACCCTTCCGAAGGGTCTAGAGCGAAATTATTGGATAGGTCTTGTCCTTCCAAAGGTACCTAGGAGAAATGGTTAAGATGTCCTTGTAATCCAACTTTTAAGCCAGGAACTCCTTTAGGGTGGTTTGTTAGCATGACTTGAGGTAAGAGCAACATGAATGAGGGTGAAGTTTGAGTGTTTGGGTGGTATCTAAGGTTAATTCTTCATTTTGACCCTTCCAAAGGGTCCAGAGTGAAATTCCCCAAAAGACCTATTTCTTCACTAAGGACATCAAACAACGGACATTCGTGGCAAGGAAAGGATTCAAAAGACAAGTCTAAAGCAAAGATAAGTGAAAAAGGATGAGAATTGAGTCTAATTGAGCAAATTCGCTCTTGACCCTTCCAAAGGGTCCAAAGTGAATTTCTTCATAAAGCATTATATCTTGCTCAAACCTACGAACTAACTCATTCCCAAGCAATTTTGAAGGCAAAAGATTTTGATGATTAAAGGATGAGAAATGGAGCTTTGTGAAGGAAAATCAAGCTAAACATCAATTTCGCTCCTAACCCTTCCAAAGGGTCCAGAGCGAAATTCTTAGCAAGACTCTCTATTTTGCCTAACGCACTAAAAGGACCTTGTTTTAAGCTAAATGGATGGCGAATTGACTTGATTATGGTAAGAGGAGATTTGATAAGTCAAGTTTGAAGTGAGTAGAGAGGAAAAGAAGAGTGAATTGAGCCTAAAGACAAATTTCGCTCTAGACCCTTTGAATTGAGCCTAAAGACAAACTTCGCTCCTGACCCTTCCAAAGGGTCCAGAGCGAAATTTCTTAAACACCTATTTTCTCCTTGTTTGAGGCCAAAATCTTAGTTCCTAAAGCATGGTTGAGAGAAGATGGATATATACTTGCCTTAAGAAGTGAATGGAAATAAAGGCAATGATGGATTTGAGGGTAAAAGACAAAATTCGCTCCTGACCCTTCCAAAGGGTCCAGAGCGAAATTTTATAGAATCCTCCCTTTGCTTCAAATTTGAACTAATTTTGTGCCTTGAAGCCTTAGCTAGGATGTCATCATGCCTTGGAAGCAATTGAGGGGTGAAAAGATGGTGGATTTGGGCCTAAAATGCAAATTTCGCTCCCGACCCTTCCAAAGGGTCCAGAGCAGAATTCTTTTGAAGCTCCTGGCCCTTCCAAAGGGTCCAGAGTGAAATCCTTAGGACTCCTCCTTATTTCATCTAATGCACCCAAAAAGATCTTGTTTTAGGCTAAATTGAGGGCGAATTCACTTGATGATGATGGAGGAAGATTTGAAAAGAAGAAGAATGGTGTCAAAATGCAAATTTCGCTCCTGTCCCTTCCAAAGGGTCGAGAGCAAAATTTCCTAAAAAACTCTATTTGCTCCTTGTTGAGACCAAGATCTTGATTTCTAAGGCATGGTTGGGAAAGAATTGATATGTACTTGCCCTTGAAAAGTGATTTGAGGCAATGAAATGATAGAATTGAAGCTAAATCACAAATTTCACTCCTGACCCTTCCAAAGGGTCCATAGCGAAATTCCTTATAGGTCTTGTCCTTGGCCAAGGTCCAAAGCGAAATCCTTCTTTTAGGCCTTTTTGGGGGTCAAATCAATGACGTCTTCAGGAGAAAGAGATTGAAAGGTCAAGTCTAAGACAAGGCTAAGTGAAAAGGAGTATGAATTGAGCCTAGAGGATCAAATTCAATCCTGACCCTTCCAAAGGTACAGGAGCGAATTCTTTCAAAATCTACATCTCACCTCCAGTTTGGGTAGAATCCTTGGTTCCAGAACTTTACATAAGGAATAATAACCTCATCCAAGCCTTAAGGACCTATGATCATGGTTTGAGCTAGTAGAAATGAGTAAACTTGATGAATTTATCCACAAATGTCAAATTCGCTCCTAACCCTCTCTAAGGTACAGAAACTGTAATGTCCCTAACTAGGGATTACCTGAATTTCGATCTAAATTAGTAATTCCATAATATAGTTTATCATTTTTTCAAATTATGAGAGTGACTTAATCTATTCATTGAATAAACTTACGAATTGACGAATAAATACATGGATTAATAGCACATATATTGCAAAGAATGATAAACATGTCTTTCTACCTATAACCAATCATAGTTTAGTTTGGTAGGAAAGCCTTTAGAGGGTGCCTGTAAACTGCTCAACCCAACTAAGCCCAAGAGCACACAGCATCCCACTATGACAACTCACCTCTTGGCCCACAAGAGGAAGGAACGTCCCACTATGGCAATTACATCCCTTGGGGTGGCCTACTTAGCTTGGGAGAACCGGTAAAATGCAATTCCCTAACATACTTCCTCCATTCATTCCTTTGATTGATTACGAGATAAGACACACACATAAAAATAATCTAAGAAAATATAATCAAGTATATATATATATCAAGCCAATATAAATCTTGATAACATCATTATCATATATAAATCTATTATCCTTATTCCAATTTGAATATATATATATATATATATATAATTATATTACCAATATATTTGGTAATTACCTACTATATAAATTATTAACACCATTTCTACCTATTGTGGCTGTAAAAGTAGACAGATCTAACATGTGTCAGATCTGGTCTACCACAGTAATGAAATTAAATATGACTGTCATCGTATAGCAATCTATATTAATAGTATTATTAAATTCTACATAATAACATTACCAAAATTCATATATTAAGCATACGTATTAAGCACATCCCCATGCATACCACCAAGAACACAAATGTTACTGCCTGTAACTTGATAACAATTCTGATATGATCTGATTAATAGTGATGTCACTAGATGCTTTTGATTCCTTCCCTTTATATCTCTCAGTTTGAGGGAGAGGTCACACCTCTTCATCATGTATGCCCTTTGGCAAGAGACATACCCTTTCACCATTAGCACCCTTTGAAAGAGTGCAACTCTTAATTATTTCTACCCTTTGAAAGGGACACAACCTTTCATAATCAGAATGCACTTATTATTTAAATTAGATCTGCACTTCTCATTTCCAAATTATCCCCCCCTCGCAAATGAGGTTTTCTTCTCCCTTTTATATCTCATTGTTGAGGGAGTCACAACTTTTCCTTTCATGTCTTTTGACTTTTCATTAACTTAATTAATTTTTAATTAATCATATTTAATTATATTATTTTATATTTTAATTTAATTTTTAATGTTTTAATTTTATTATTATCATTTATTAGTAAATTCTATTTCAAAGTGGGGACATTACAGAAACGAATTTCTTTTAAAAGTGTGTCTTTTCCTCCTAGCTTCAAGGGAAATTGATTCAAATATCTTCTTATTGATGATTTAAGGTAAGAAATGCCATGTTAGAATGAATATATATCATGTATTCTTAATCATCTTTTGCTTTCTTTGTAGAACAAAAAGGTCGGGCTAGAAGGAAGATCAAGCCAGGACAAGGGTGACCTCGTTGAGTTTCATCATCATTAAGGACACTTCAAATGCATGGAGGAGGACTCAACGTGTTTCTAAAGTGTTGGAAGACTTCAAGTGTTCAAGGAGTTGCAAGCTATCCTCAAGATCTTGATTCTACCACATGGAGAAACCACAAGATATCAGAAGAAAGATCTTATAAAACTTCAAAGAGATATAAAAGCTACCAGACAAGGAGTGACTTGACCCGAAAGGAGGCTTCATCAAGCACAGGGGAGTCAAGGAGAGGTACGCCATCCATCAAGGACAGAAGAAGATCAACCAAAGTCAATGCAAGGGTACATTGAAGAAGCAAATAGTTTCAGAAGAGTTAATCAAAGTTAGCTTCTCAGCATCACCAAATTGAGTATCAAAAGAGATATGAGTAGGTACCAGACAAGGTGGCAACCCAGTCACTATTCCTCCAATCAGATAGCTCCACCTCACCATGTCCAGATTCAATGTACCTGACTCACCAATGATTGCACAAACTTCGAGGCACCTACCCCTGTTTCCTATTGGTTCTCAAATTTTGAATGTAATTTTCTAATTGGCTAACGGAGTTTGTTGTAACAAACCCTAATTAGGGTTTTTATCTTGTAATCCTAGCCATTGATTGTAAATCAATCGGAGCAATTGAATTGTAAAGAGCTCCCTATATAAAAAGCTCTGGCTCTTCATTTGTAAAGGTTAATAGTGGGTTAATAGTTAAGAGTTAGTGAATAGTCGGTAAAATAGAATAGCAAATAGAATAGCAATAGAGTAGATTAGGAAGAGAAGGCAAGAAATTGTTGCCTTGATTGTAAATGAACTCCATTTTCATTGAAGTTATGGTGAAGGATGTTATTTATTTGCAATACGCATGGTTTGTTGTTGAATCTTCATTTTAGATGGTAAATAATGAGATTGAATGAAGGAAGCTATTGAATGCACTCGCGTGGAATCCACCTAGTCCAAACCACTAGCCTCTTGCTGATTGTAAGTGCGCCCTGCGTGGTCAACTGGCATAGAACGAGCTTAATCTCAAGTCGTTACACGTCTATTGTTCATGCATTATCTTGAATGGTGATCAATGTCTGATGGTAAACGATTTGAACATATTCGAAGCATCCCTTAGAAGATCGCACTGAGTTGGTGTTGAATTGTTCAACCTGATGGTGAGACCCAGCCCAGTAGGACTCCACCTAGTCATTCATCCATCTTCTTGCATTCTGAAGCCTTAGATTAGATTCTCCAAACCCTGTATCTTTTGATATTTCTTTATCTTCCAACTAGTAGATAGGATTCAAGTTCCAACAGATTAAACGCTCAAGCAGTCGAATGTAAGATCCCTTGTGATTCCAACATAATCACATCAAACCGCAGAACTTATCCACACGTAGAGACCCTACATATAAGAACCTTGGAGTCTTCTCGATTGATCCTTAGGTGAAATCTTCAGCATTCGGGGAAACTTTGTTCAAGAGAGGATAAGATACCTTGGTATTTCATTCTATGTTCGCATGTGCATAAAAACACATCAACAAGTAGCAACTCATGAAGTTCGCTTTGTGTAAAATTCACTCCAATCCTCTCAAGCATGAAGTTCGCTCCATATCTCTCAAACATGAAGTTTGCTCCATATCCTTCAAACATGAAGTTCGCTCCAAAAGTGTGAGTCATGAAGTTAAAACCTAGAGAAGACTTAGGGATGAGGCGGATTACAAACGAGCTTATTAATCACTTCATTGCACAAGATTTCAATCCTTGGAATAATTCATTCAATTGCTCAAACTCAAACTTACACCAATTCTTAAGCAAAGGACTCAAGGGAAATTAAAACAATTGGAGCTTACCTATAACCTTTAACTCTTGGATTGATGTTACTAGCAACTTCATTAAACTCTTTAACTAGACTCCTGATTAACCGGCAAGACATGCAAACCCTATAAACTTACTCACTTACTCCACATTTCACACAAGGCTATTCACTTGACTCCTGGCCATTTTAAGCACCTATGCTTCTCTAATGCAAAGGCTAATAGCAAACGTGTTGATTTTATGGTAGTGCTCGTTAACCATAGGCAAACATCAGATCTGTTGCCTTCCCAACCATAGACGATAAGCTCTTATCGTCACCCCTGAGCACACTACACGTCCTTCATGTTCTTGAAATTCATGTCATTGATGCAATCATGACCTTGCATATATATGAATCAATACTTCCTAATAGACCTCAAGTCGACCATGTACTTTTGGCGCCAAGGATAGGGTCAGACCTATATATTACAAGTTACATATGAGTCTCCCTTAGTTGCAAGTTACTTTTAACTTAATAACAAGTTACACACAAGTGGTTTGCCCAAATAGGGCCTGCCCCAAATTAGACTCATTCAACTGAGATATCCAAATGCCAAGGCCGATAGGCCACTTGGCATTTTGTGCACTAGGTCGGCCCTAGAAGGGATCCGACCTAGCTACACAACAACAAAAAGACCCAACTAACAACTAGGCAAGCAGGAAAAAAAGTGAGGGTCCCCATTTGCAATGGGGCAATGTGTGAATATCTCACAACATCTTGGAATAGACATGTTGCTTGGAATCAACCACGTATAGGTACATATAGATCAACTCCCTCTCTCCACAAGGATTGAATAACATAACAAGCAGATCAAGTCAACTACAGCAGTTCGAAATAGAAGATTTTTGGCTTTCCTTCACACTACATTCAGACTTGGGTATAATTGGCACCATTATAGTTGCAGATCAGCCTTGTTGGTGGCCTCATATCTGGCTGTGTGATAGCCATATTGTATTCATTCACTTTATTAATTATAAGAGATTTATAGCTGGGTTTTTCTCCCTCATAATGGAGGGTTTTCCCAGGGTACATGCTGTGCATTTTTGATTGAATTATCTTCTATCTAATCTGATCATAAAACTCAACAGTAGGACCTAATAATGTTGTCCAAATCATTATCAACAAAGCAAAAAATTGTAGAGCAGTTGGAACATTGATTGAGGCAGATTATTCACACATTTTTTTGAACACCTTGTGTTGTCCACTCAACAAAATTGATTGAATCAACCAAATGTACGTTGAAGCTGACGACATCCAAATGCTTATCACAATCCACCATATTGAAGTGCATATTGAGATCATTTTTTTAATTGGAGTTGTTGAAGCTAAGTGAATAAATACAATTATACGTTTCACTTTAGTAATTTTTGTTTTACTTAGAAAATTGTGGATGTAGAGCCAAAGCATACTAACTTAGATGCTTCCACTTCCCAACGATTTCCATTTGTGGAGTTCAATAGCAAGCATACTTTTAGTGTGAATGACAATGCCACTCGTTGTGGCTCTTCTGATCTAGCTACACCATCTAATGTCAATGAAAATAATGATGATGATCTTTTTGAAGACACGTATGAAATTGACTGCTGAGTTTAATATTTTACTATTGAACAATGAAAATCTATCATGACAATAGAGTTTGACAAATTGACACTGAAATATTATTTTTTATTTTTATAGCATTTTGTTTAATACATGCATGTCATGTGGTATTCTGAACTTCATTCATGTTTTTAGGTTGTAATATGTACATTTTTGTAAGGTTTTTAATTTCCGTGTACGGATAAACCCAACCACAAGAATGTTTTTGACAATTTTGCATACCCAAATCTGAACCAATAATTAGTTTAAACTTAGATATCTTTTATGTTCTTTTTTTATTTTTTAAAAAAGTATACTTTTAAATATAGATAATACTAAATGTTGTATATTTAGATTGATAAATAAATATTAAAATACATGAATTTTGATAATACTAATGCTAATAAAATTAATATGATGATAATCTGATCATTATCTGTATGTATATATAATATGCATACATGCATACATACCTATAATAATTTGATATCAGTACACACACACTGGTTTGATTATCAATAAATGTATGTATGCATATCTGTAGATATTCTTACATGTATGCATGCACATACGTATGTATATATGTATATGTCAAGTATGTTATGACAAATTCCGTTTTTCGTTGCTAGGCCATTGCCATCGCATGTTTCTTATTTCTCATTCCTGGAATAACATAGAAATCTGGCTTATAAAAAGGCAACTAAGTTTAGGAGTCTAGCTTATACACATCTAGGTTTCTGCCTTAGGGTCTGGCTAATAAACAGATATCTAGATTATGGCACAATCTGAGCGAGAATAACAGATAATTACGATTTGGCTCAGAGAACAAACTTTAAAACTGACGACGTTTCATACAAATTTAACCCAAACAAAAGACAACTAAGACATGGCGTTAATCATTCAAACAAGAAAAACTAAGGTTCGTCACCAACAAAGCACGACTAGGATTTGCTTCAAACTTTAAAAAAAACTGGAGTTTGATTCCAATAAAAAATGACAATTAGGGTTTGGTTCAAAAAAAGAGGATAATTAGGGTTCGACTCAAAAAAGAAGAAGACGTATTTATCTAAATTTGCAAGATTTAAACTTCTTTCAACCCAAAAGAAGCCAGGAACTCTGATTTGAAGAGAAAAAAATTAAAAACACCATTTCTTATTTATAAAGATTTGGGGTTCAATGCAATTCAACAGACCTTAAAGAAGACGAAAAATGGAACCGCCGAGACAGAGTATGCCTCTGAAATCTCTGGTTGCTGTTCAGCTTCGACCTATGTAGCAAAGAAAAAGAGGATACTTCACAGAACTGTACACACCCTAGATTTAACAAAACTGACATTAGGAGTAAAAAAAAATTGCGTGAATGGAAACTAACCCTGAGGAAATTGGCATAAGGAGTATCTGTGCAGAGATGGTAAAAGACTTGATCCATCTGCTTGGAGGCCTCGCACCATTCTGCCCAAAAGTGTAAAATTACAGGTTTTCCTTGGCTAAGAATGACGTCAAGCTCTGCTTTAGATTGGAGATCTTTTACATTGGCACCCATTTTCGCTCTCTGAAAAATGATCGTATTTTTGGGGGCGTTTCAGCTGAGAGGAGATAATTGCAGCTTATATCTTACGCGAATTATTTAGTATTTTCTTCCAAACCCACTGAAACAATGGTCCCGGACAAAATCCTTGTCCATGTTAAAAATTTACTTAAAAAACAATTTAAAATTTAATTGGATGGTGTATTTAGTCTTTGTATTTCAATATTAAGTGTAATTTTGTTGTTTGTTTTAAATTGCCCGAATCAAGGGGGAATCTAAAGCCACCGTCAAGGTTTTTATTTTCTAATCTTGAATTCTATTTTGTTGTTTGTTTTAAATTGTCGAATTGGAGAACTTAAAGCCAACATCAAGGTCTTTATTTTTCAAATTTTGAATTCTATGTTTTTAGGATATGATAGCATGCATTCTTATCCTATTTGACACTATTTTGTCCATGCAAATGTGTTTCAAATATTTAAATTTGAAAATGTACTATATTCTTGCACTCTCATCCTCTATAACATGTACCTATGTAAAATATTTGAAAAATTAGAGATTGGGATCTTGGAATGAATGCAAGAATGCCTAAGAGAATAATGTTTAGAATCTTCTTGAACTTGTAAGTACAATATATGAATTCTATAGTATTATTGGTTATATGTAATCTCTTTTGACTTACGCTTGTCTTTGATCTATATGTTGGCATATGTTATCTATGTGGGATTACATACTATACTATAAAATGGAGTAGCTTTATGTAGCGACCTCATAAATGCAACCATAAAATTGCTTAATCATTAACGAAGATAAATATCTCAATTTCTAACAAAGTGGTATAAGATGAGATTCAATCAACTTCCATTAACTTCATGTGGTACCCCTACCCTGATCAGAATTTTTAAACCCAGTTTGACCTTGGTTGACTTTTTAGTGGCCTACTTGGATGGTTAATATACCATGTTGTGATGTTATATTTAGGGATTATGCTTGATGTGTGTATCAATGAATGTTGATTATGCATTGATTCTTATGTATGATTAGTTGTTCTTTTGATTCGTGTTATTAACCTCGGGCTAACACTTTCATTGAATATATATGTATGCATGTGTGGTTCGTTGTTGCATAAAATTGCAAGTACAAGTACCATGTAGGTACGGGGTATCGTCTCCACTTGGCTTCGCAGGTCTGAGCATGCCTTATTGGTTCAATGGAAGTGGATTAGGTAGTCGTAAGACCCTACATTTTACCCTAGTCGTGCTCAAGTGAGTGTCGTCAGTCATCCGTCAGTTTCCCCTTTTTGTTGGGATGCGGGTCGTGTATTTGTTTGGTGTTCTTGAGTTGTGTGTTGTGTGTTTGATAAAATTGATTATTAAATCCTAAGTATTTAATTAGATTAAATGTGTTTTCACGCATTCATGAATAAAAGGGACTAAATTAAATAGGACCCATTTGTGTGATTAATCAATAAATCAAATTGTTTAATGCATATTACTCGTAAATTTGATTTATTGTATTTTTAAATTGTGAATTAAATGATTTGTATGCATTGTTGTAAAAAGGTTAATTAGAAATTTGGAAAATTAATATCTTACCCTCATTGACATTTTGGAAACAAAAATGTTAGTTTTAATTTATTTGAGAAAATCAAATTTTGGAAAGAAAAGCAATTTTTGAATATTAATTTGATTGGAAATGATTTTTATTTGGTTAAAAATAATTTTGACCCAAATATAGATTTTAGGTCAACATTTCCTTTTAACCTAGGTTTTCATGTAATTTGGGGGATGGTTTTAGGAATGGAAAAAAATTGGGTGGGCATTTTTGGTTGGAAGAAATTCTTGAGCTTGCAGGTTGGGCTCTTCATCAAATCACTTCAAGGATTGCTAATAGAGGTTGAATTCTTGTTTACCTCCTTGATTTTTAAAAAGATTTTGTTTTGATTTAAAAGAAATATGTGTGTTTGTTTTGTTTGAAAAATCTCTTGAACTTGTGGAATAGGAAGAGTTTAGTTAAATTTCGAATTTAAATCCTCCTTGTTTCTCATTTCCTACCTCCAAATCAAATTCTTATTTGCTCAAATTGATTTCAAAATCAAAATTTGGGGGTGGTTGTTCATAGTGAAATTTTGCTAAAATTCCATATGAATGCATTCAAATTCAAGTTTTAAATTGTGAAATTAGTTTGTGTTTGGCAAATTGGTTGGATGAATGTGTGAAATTTATTTTAATTTGCCCAAATATGGGATTATGCTGGTGAAATTTTTCCAATTTTAGTTTTCTGGGACTACTTATTTTCAATCCAAATTTGCTCCTTCAAATTCTTTGCCATTTCTGAGTTTATCTTGTTTGTTTGGGGGTTTGTTTACACACACACACACACACACACACACACACACACACACACACACACACACACACACACATATATGTATGTATATGTACGTATACATGTATATGTATATGTACGTATACATGTATATGTATATGTATATATACATATATATATATATGTATATGTATATATACATATATATATATATATATGTATATGTATATATATATATATATATATATATATATGTATGTGTATACATACATATATATATATATATATATATATATATATATATATATATATGTATATATATGTATGTATACATATATATACATATATATATATATATATGTATGTATACACATACATATATATATATATATATATATATATACATATACATATATATATATATATATATATATATATATATATATATATATATATATATATATGTATACATATACATATATGTATATATATATTTATGTATTCTGGAAATTTATTTTCTCATAATTTTCTCAGTCTGAGACTGCACAGGAAATGGGGAATTTCTTTTTAAAAATACCACGGCCCTCGACCCATGGTTGGGGAGAGTCGTGGCTTCCCCAAAC
Organism: Cryptomeria japonica; assembly: GCF_030272615.1. Classification (NCBI taxonomy): domain Eukaryota; kingdom Viridiplantae; phylum Streptophyta; class Pinopsida; order Cupressales; family Cupressaceae; genus Cryptomeria; species Cryptomeria japonica. The sequence continues at coordinate 561,207,149 of NC_081405.1, forward strand.
CATGGGGAGAGGCCATAGCTGTGAGGCCATGTCGTGGCTGGATGGAGACCACGACATGGTCTCCATAGCAGCCCCTTCCCTTAGGAAAGGGAGGCCCACGTGGGTTTGCTTTGTTGCTTGTAAAATATAAAACAAAGAAAAAATAAATAAATAAAGTTTTTTTTATATTATTTTATTTAAAAAGTAATTTTTAATTATTAATTATTAATTATTAATTTATATATATATATATATATTATTAATTATTAATTATTAATTTATATATATATATTATTAATTATTAATTATTAATTAATAATTTATATATATATATATATATTATTAATTATTAATTAATATTTAGTTTGCATTTTTTTATATATGCTCACTGAAGTATATTAGTTGGAAAAATGAAATAATATATATTATTTGAAAATTTTAAAAGTGAAATAATATATATTATTTGGAAATTTTAGAAATGAAATGATATATTATTTGTAAAAAAAAAAAATAGTGAAATTAAATAATATTTTATTTGGAAAATTTGAAAATTAAATAATATATTATTTGGGAAATTTGGAAATGGAAAATGAAGAAAATAGATATAGTGGGAAATTTAATGATATCTTCATTTTAGAGAAATCAATTGATTAATTTATATTTTTCTATGTATTGGAAAGTAGGCAAAATTCTATAATTATAATTTGGAGTTAATTTATTAAGAAATGGTGATTTTGAAAATGTTGTATTATGAAAATTTAGATCTATTAGAAAACTTTGATCGATTTGTATTTTTTTAACAAAATAAAAAAATGATTGTCATTATAAATTAATGAAAATGCGTGTTTAATTACTGTATTCGCATTTGATTTCATAGATGGCAAGTCCTTAATTGTGAGCATTGGTTGTTTTCATGTGATTGATTTGTAATTGATCATGTCCTTAATTGTGAGTGTTGGATGTTGTCATGTGGTTGATTGTAACTAGTCATGTCTCTAGTCAAAGAATCGTCAGTCAGTACACCTTGTGTGAGGGCTTGTTTGTCCAAGTGGGTTTTTCCTACCGTTTTGAACTCCGTGTACTATTTCTTGTGTATACCTTGGTTTTGGGAGTTTGTCTGATTTGTGGTTAAGTGTCATATGGAAGAGTGGCTTTCGAGTGGGGGTCACACCTAAAGTGGTAGCAGGGTAACCCATCAAAAGTGTGTCTAAATAAGTGATAATCTTAATAGTGTATTAGTGGATTTGGTAGATGAAAACACTAAGCAAGATAATTATGCCTCACTCATGGGTTGAGTGTTAGTACAGACTCAAGATGCAGTGAGAAGGCCTGAAATGGCAAACCAACAACCTTATCTTCATGAAAGGATGTGTTGGGCCCACATGAGACTTGGATGGGGTCGGAGGTTCAGGAGAGGTTGTCAGGATAACCTAGTAGACGGAGGCCGAGACCTATGGAGGTCTACCAGGGTAACCATACCAAGCTATGTGATGACAATCATCCCTTATGTTCACTAGTGTGCAGTTTGTTTTGTTTTTGCTAGGAGCACTATTGTGGAGTCATATCTGATTGCTTATGCCTTTTAGAGTACCTGATATTCATGATATACCATGGGATGCTTATGATGGGTTGCGAGGATTTAGTTTCTCTGGTGCTCCGGTTGTTCTTTTGTATTTGCTCCATTTCATGTTTCAAATGGATACTCTTTCTTCTTCTTGGATCATTCATGTATCTCTTGGACCAATGTGGTCATATGTATTATATTTGTTTTTGTACGCCTTGATGGCAAGATGTAATTGATGTGAACCTTATATATTCTTCACCCTATTGTTTATTAGAGGGCTCTTGTAGTTGAAGTAGACCCAGAGATGTAGCCCATTAGGGGTGAACTCCGATATCAATTTGGTGTTATGTGGTGTTTGTGTTCATCTGGTCCCTTTTTATTTTAGATGTATGAATGTCATTATGGTTAAAATGTATAATATGGATTAGATGATATTAATATTAAATACATGTATGAAATTATCTAATTAGATGCAGTAATATGGATCATGAAGAACGTAGGTTTAGTGTAATGCAAAGTATCGAATAAATTTAACCATTGTTTAAGTATAATTATGTTATTAAGTTAATCAACTTAATTGGATTAATTAGGGTGAGTTGAGTTAGTGATGAACCAAGTAATCATGTTGGGAAACCCCTTAGGTGTGAGTTAAGTCTTTTGCTAAGTAATCTGAACTTATGTTAACTCAATTTATAATTAAACTAATTAAAGTTAAAAAAAAAAATGCTTGCTCTCCTATCAACTGTTTTAGTTTTATTCCTTCGGGGTTGTCCTGGTGAGGCATTACACTTCCATAAATGGGTATCATTATCTATGTTATCTCTATTATTTTGTATGTACTTTTGCATGACTATGTTTATTTGAAGAATAAATCTTGCATTTTGTAGCTTCACATTCTACATTGTTGCTATATTCTCCATCATATGTTGATATCTCACACTTTCGAGACATAAATTATTTATTAATCATAATTGTAAATAAAAAAAATTGAATCATTGTTCGCTCTACATTTTGCGATTTGATAAGAAAAAGAATAGAGTGGTTAAGAAGTTCATTTACAACAAATTAATACTTATGAAAATTTTATTTTCATGAAACAGAATTTCAAAAAAAATTGTAGATTACATTTTATATGACTCCATACAATAGAGTTTTTAAATGTTTTCTGGTTAGAAATTCTCTCTAAGATAATATTTCTTTATTTTTTATAGTATCTAGCATTAGATTAAGATATTTTAAATCCTTTTGCATGTAACCTCAAACACCACCTTAGTCAATGTGATAACTAAATGGATAAAGAATGAAACCTAGCAATTTACCTCTTCAATGAACTAGATCATAATCATGTATGTGACTCATCAACTTGTCTAACTAACAAAAATGACTCTAACACTAAAATATGCTTAAATTGAACTGCTTAGTTGAATTTTTTTAAGACCAACCTTTCAATCATAAATAGGAACTTGTTTTCATATCACTTCTCTCTAATTAGGATGTTTTTTTTTCCTAGTATGCTTAGAGACCTAAAAAATGCAAAAAAAAAATTCAACATCATTCTCAGAGTACTACTTTACCTTTATGTCAAGTTGACCTTCCAATCCAACTAACTAGTTTTCCTGTAGTAATGTACCCTATGTTAGGGAAGCCAAGGCCACGAAGTCATGCCCAAATAACCACTCACGAGGAATAAACCATAAATGAGCCAAATAATGATCAACACGTCAATTAACATAAAACTAGATATGAAGTACATAATGCAACACTCCTATATATACATAAATGAGTGTGAGATGGGAAGGTGAGAGGTAACTATGACTAACCCTCTAAGTAAAGAACAAATGTTAGCACATGTGACAAGTGTTGGGACACAATGCAAGGTATGTGTGCTACACTAAGCCATGTGTGAGACCATGTGGAGAGTGATTCAAATAAAGTCTCCAACCTCCCCATAAGATGAGGAGATAATATCTCCAACCATTGATGAGGTGAGATGGCAAAGTCTTTAACCTCACATGTGCACATGTGGTGAGACAAAAAAATGTCTAACTTCAAAAGCAAACTTGACCTTTAATGTTAAAGTTAAGTTAGACTGAGCCACTAAGTATGACTTAAGCCTAGGCAAGTGTAACAACCACATAATTGCCACTAAAGAAATAAACTCAATTCACTGTTCACAAGTTAAAAACCAAAAGGTAGTAAATCATGAAAAAAAAACATTTTTATTTCTAGCAATCATTTAATTGAATGCATAAATATATTTACATAAAACTTTATATAAAGGTAACCATTCATTTTCGTTTCACTGAGACTTTAACACATTACATAGTATAAATAAAGATTACCAAAGTTACCCACTTAGAAATCTTGTACCTATCTTGCAAGCCTCGACTAGTCAACTGTAGGAGGGAGAGCATCGTTCGAGCAATACTCTTCCAACCACAGACCAATGGTCTCCCACACACCTTCCTATTAAAAGTGGCCCTACCCTTCACCAAGGGTACCTATGTCGAGCCATTTGAGTACTAGTGTTTTGTGCCACATATCTCATTATGACCATACTACTTTAGATTATCTTCTAACTAAGTATGACCAATGTGAAAGATCCATGTTCTGGCATCACTTGTGATTTACTAGTTGCATGTAGTGAAAAATATGACACTTTGGCCAAAGTTTTACTTTTAAAATAGTCATAAATTCACTTGACCTCTTACTCGACTTGGAGGCTATGCTCGTCCTAGGGTTTAGAAAGTTTCAACTCTCTAGACAAATCACAAATTATCACATATTAAACATAGAGTTTTAAGTACGTATATAAAATGGGTACCCTCCTTACTACTACAAACTAGGTCCTGGGTCACCACCCCTAGTCCATATGAAAGTATATTTAAGACCATAATTTCCTTTCTAAAGATGAGAACAACTCTTATGTTCTATAATCTTCACAAAATAACAAACATCAATATATAGACACACATATGAAGGAACTCAAACATGATTCCACATGTATATCAAACTACTTATCATATTGATAACATAATAATAACTAATCCCAAATAGGTTCTTTCCATGTTGTCATGCAATATTTCAATAAAAATACCCATTTCTTATGCATACAATTTGCATCTATAATATCAATTAAAATGAAGAAAAATGACTTCCAAGCAAATGGAGAACATGCTTGGATAATGCTTTGAAAAACTTGAGATGACAAAAGACGCAAGCCTCAGACTCCTTCACAAAATCTCCTCCAATATCCTTTCCAACTTCTCAAGTAGACAAGACAAAAGCAAAAATCTATCTTCTTTATCCTAACTACGAAAGAGAGAACACCAAAACAACTACTTTCCCTTGCAAAACAAACTAATTATTATTTCCTATGATTTCTCCCTAGGTACAAAGCAAGTGTCTACCTCTTCTAAAAAACACCCCTTTACATAGGCAAAGGAAAATAGATTCTTTAGCCACTAAGCTTATCCATTTCCCTTGAAAATTTCAAGTTTGTTTTATTTTATCCATATTATGTGGGTTAGTTAAAATTGAAATAACTTCCACATGACATTTTTAAATATATTTATCAATATAATCCTAAATTCATGCACCCTATTACCTACCTTGTGGTGATTTTAACAAGGTGGGAGGTGGTCTAATAGTTAATTACCCCTTACCCCATGGGAGTAGGATGTGCTAGGAGTAAGGTGTGCTAGGAATAAGTTCCCACTACCATGTGAGTAGGGTGCACCAAAAATAAGTTCCCACTCCCGTGTAAGTAGGGTGTGCCACCTATGGTGGTCACCCCCTCACTTTTACTACCTACATGGTACTTACCACACACCCCTCTCATTTACTCCACACTAAAGAAAAGGTGGTTAGTGCATTATTCACACCATTACATGGTGTTTGCTTGCATTTCCTCACCACTACATGGTGGTCAAAGAACCCCCACCATCTGGTGCATGTAAAATAAACAACAAATTTGGTAAGAAAAATGATAATTTATAATAGTTTAGTAAGTATTTAATAATATAAATTATATTATTAAATACATGTATGCTATGAATCTACTTTCTAAACTACTATTAATAAGTATTTAATAGTGGAGATTAAGGGTTTCAAAAAGGGACACCACATTTGTTGATCATGTTTCTATCATAAAAACATAACATGGCATCGAATGTGGTGCCCCTAAAATGTTTTTTTTATAATTTTGAAAATCGCTACAATGAAAAACTAGCAAACACCGTGTAGTTTATGCTAATTTTTTGGTGAATATATGATTTTTGTTAGTCTTTGAAGTAGACACATCTTGAAAATCAGAAATTTGAGTGTGGCCCCCCCTAAATTTTTTTTAAACCAATCAAAAGTCAATTTTTTTCATTAATATTTTGTATTCATCTCTCTCTCCCTCTCTGTTAGTGTAGTATATACACAAAATATAATGTTTAGTACAAGTGACATTTAAAATGTGTATTTTTCTTTCTTATACTTTAAGATATATTTTATATATATATTGGAAGGATATTTGAGAGTGGTTTCAGATCTCTAAGAGTTATAATGTAGAATCTAGGTTTTAAAAAATCATATAAATTTTTAGACAAAGTTGTTTTTTTTGTAATTAGCATGCTTCTATCAGTATTCTCTCACTATCTTTATCTCACACTTGAGAGAGAGAGAGAGAGAGAGAGAGAGAGAGAGAAAGAGAGAGAGAGAGAGAGAGAGAGAGAGAGAGAGAGAGAGAGAGAGAAAGAGAGAGAGAGAGAGAGAGAGAGAGAGAGAGAGAGAGAGAGAGAGAGAGAGAGAGAGAATATTTATATGATCTTATAAAACCTAGAATCTATATTATAACTCCTAAAGATTTAAAACTACTCACAAATATCTTGCCAATATATACACAAAATATAACTTAAAGTATCACTCTAATATATTTTATGTATATATTGCACCGACGAAATGTGTGTGTGTGTGTGTGTGTGTGTGAGAGAGAGAGAGAGAGAGAGAGAGAGAGAGAACAAATTGACATATGGGATTACCTATTTGGCTAACATCAAATATGGCAAGCGTCGTATTTGGCACCTGTCAAATGCCTCAGGGCCAAAAAAAAGTTGGCATCTTTTTGGTCCCCCGTGATAGTGTGCATACCCATGTATTATATTATGATCAGTGTTTTATGGAATGTGAACAGATGATAATATTTATTTCTAAGTGCTAGAAAACTCAAGCTCAAATCTACAAGCATCATGGATTGATGAAGGTTCAAACTTGTGATCACAATGGCCTAGGAGGGGTTTAAACCTTGGTGACCACAACACCACCACCACCACTTAACTTTAACACTATTTTTTTCATATTTTATATTGAAGTTCCATATAAAACATTAGAACATCTACATCAAAGAAATATGTTGCATGATAGTAAACCAAAAAAAAAGTTCAATTACTGAATATGTATTTCTTTGAGTTGTGATGTAGACATGTCTCGTGCTATTGAGGACAATAGCTAAATTACAGGGGATAATTGTTATGTTAATTATTTTCAAGGAGAAGATAAAGTTATGAAATCCCTTTTAGAGTTAAAAAGGGAGAAAAAAAACAAGGGATGTTACAATCCTTTGGTTTTAAGAAAGGTTTTAAAAAATGTTTATGAAAAACTCTCTTAAAAGAGAAGAATAATTATATTTATTAAAAGGCTAAATAAAGGTGATTGTTTTGAAAGGGCCTGATAGTTTGGAAACTGCCCCTTAAAAGGTCATATAAGTCATTTACATGAAACTTGGAATGGGGTATGGAGATCACTCATGGAAGAAGAAGAAATTTGTGGCTTGAAGGGCTTTGAGCATTAGTGAGAAGGGGCACACAATGTGTGTCCAAGTTGAGGTACAACATACACTCGATAGTGACCTAGCCAGGGCTATGTTTTTCATGTCATGATGGCATATGCGAGTTTTGTGTAAGAACTGGTTTCATCTGTGGGGTGCTATAGCCATAAAGGACCCAGGGCCACTAGAATCTTCTCAAAGTTAGAATGACTATTCCAAGTGCTCAAGATTAAGATAGTGTTGAAAACATTAATGCTATAATATATTGAGAAGGTTATATATATTATTTGATGATAATAAGGTTAAGTTATGTGACTATGTTATTCAGTTTATTGTGTCAAAACAACTGCCTTTACAATTCTTATCAAATTATTACATGTCATAGTCACTTTGTTTATTTACATCTAATTTAACCCCATCACATATTATAATTTATCTTAACATTAATATTTAATCTATTAATTTTGCTAAAATTACTTATTAAGTCTTCGAGAAAAGTTTCATTACAACCTTCATTGGGGGCAACATTGGGAGTCACCTTGCTTCCTCTTCCACATTGTTTTCATGTCCATATTTTATGATTATTGTTATATGTTTATCACACAATGATATATGTAGGCTTATCTTGTTTAAATAACCACATATTTTTCTCCTTTCCTCCAAATTCTTGCATCTTTTGTATGTGACCAATCCAAAGGATGATACATAATTTCACTACCATTCCATTAATGAGTATGGTTGTATGAGTGGCACACAATCATTTATATTCCACATGGAATCACCTTGCTTATTTAGATTGGGGTAAAAACGTATTACTTCTCCTTCTTCTCCAAGAAGAATCACATTTGTATTCTAGGTGAAATCCCTTATCTTTTTTACTTTTACTTTTTAATTATTAAGATTTTAGGAAGCTTATTATTTTATACTATTTTAAATGCTCAATTAAGGGTTTCAAGATAGAGCACTCAAACCAAGGAGAGTACACATAATTAACATCCATATATTTATCCTTTTCTGAGTGTATAAATACTTTACTTTGATGTTGATTGATTTTTTTACTTTGACATGCATCTTAATAGTAGTTCACATGTAAGTCAAAACGGGGACAAAACATAATGGTGAAACTATGCATACACTACATTTTCTCCTTTGTCTTGGCTCCATTTGATAAGGTTATCTCTCATGCAACAAATAATATGCAAGTGGTGTATTATAGCTCAAAAAATGGTAAATAATATGAACGTAACATGATGGCTTATCTGGATACATCCCTAAGGACTAATCCCAATACTTAGCTCATATGTTCCATTGCCTAGATCTACAAAAAGCCAAATAGATCCATGTTGTTTATAAAAAAATGAAAATAACTCTTGAAATTTTAAAATTCTACTTTAAATTTGGGTCTCCATTGGATCTTTCCAACTAACCATTATGCGTTGACTTAAGCATTAATTTTTCTAAATTATATGTTAGGGTGTTGTATTTAAGGACGTGCCCTAACTCATTTCAAAATATCAAGACATCTTAGCACATTGGGAGTATCATAACACATTATAGGGCATTGACATTGTATCATCAACTTAAATCAATATTTTTAGGCATTATTATATACATACTTGTTATCTTTGATCTCTTTCACAAAAACATTGAATTGTTAATGAGGTTTGATCAAAGGAGAACAATCCTAGCCTAAAAAACTCTTAAATTGTATCTGTTTATGCTACACCTCTTTAAGTATAGGCTGCAAATGCCAAATTGAATAGTTCTTAATAATAAAATCAAGTAAATTTCAAGTGGAGTTCAAATCTAAGAACATGATTATCAAAGCCCATGTTTCAACACTGGGTACTTTGGGATTGTAGTGAGCCCATTCAGTTTGACCTTGTGTGTAGATCTTAGTGTTTGGATTTCCCTTGCTTTATCCTTGTCATAGATCTGAACTATTTTCTCTTTTGCAGTTTTGGTCATGGTTAGGAAAGCTAAGGGAGTTGGCCATGTTGGTGGCCGCAATAGAGGTAGAGGTGGGGGACGGGGTCAAGGTTCAGACTGCCATAGTCCTTCGCCACCACCCGCTCATGTGAGTGTGGAGTAGGATCAGTCAGTGCATCAGGAATCACTACATGTAGAAGAGCAGGTTCCTGAAAGGGAAGAGCTGAGGCAGATGTTTTAGGAGGTTCTAGCTAGGCTAGGCCCCAGGCCTGAAGGTGAGCAACCCATCCATGCTCAAGTTGGGGAGTCACATCAACATGTTTCAGAGGAGAGAGAGAGAGAGAGAGGTCTCCTAGGAGGAGGGAGGTCCTAGTTGGCCATGATTCAGCTCCCTCGAGTCACATCAAGGACCTTTTGAGAACCAACCCTCCCTTCTTCGATGGTCGAGGCACAGGTCTCGAGGCAGAGACTTGGTTGATTAGTTTGGATAGGTGTTTCGCTATGTTCCCATATAGTAGCAACACCCGAGCGAGATGTGCGATCATGCGTCTCGATGATTTTGCTTCGATATGGTGGAAGTTAGAGGATGAGAAAATTGGTCTGAGTATCAACACCGTTTCTTGGGAGATATTCTTGGAGAGATTCAGGGCACGATTTCTCTCACCGCAGTGGAGGCAGACTTGGGCAAATGAGTTCTATGCATTGTGGCAGTTTGGTATGTCAGTTGACCAGTTCGAGCATAGATTTTATGAGCTGAAATAGTATGTCGAGATTGGCAACGATGAGGCTATGCTCGTACAACATTTCTTGAGAGGTCTTAACGACCGCATTAGTGGAGGGGTTAGAGTTTTTGAGCCAGCTTCAGTGGAGATAGCGGTGGCGAAAGCCAGATTGGTTGAGCAGAACCTCATCCGTTCACATGGTGGACAGTCAGGAGTTCAGATAGGGAGTGTTCCTTTTAGTGGGAACAGAGCTCATGGGAATCAGTCCCAGTCAGCGGCACCGTTCAGGACCCCTCAGGCACCCGCTAAGGGTGGACAACAACAGCAACAATAGCAATCGCAGCTGCAAAAACCGAAACAGTCTCAGGGCCAGCAGGGTGGCAACCCTCATCATAGAAGGAACAGGAAGTGGCAGAGGAGAAAACAGGGTTTTCCAAGACAGTCTTCTCAAAGTGCATCTCAGTCCCCTAGCAGGGGAAGCTTTTCAACAGTCCAGTGGGCCGATTGGAGGTAGAGGACCAGGTAGAGGAGCTTGCTACTCTTGTGGGCAGTTTGGTCATATAGCCGCGCAATGTCCTCAGCGTTCCCACCAGACGAGGAGTTAGAGGCCAGCTGCATTAGAGCCTACAGTAGGGGATGCTGGTAGATCCCACCGAGTGTTTGCAGTGGTTGATGACCACCAGGCTGAGCATCAGAGGACAGTTATTGAGGCCACAGGTGTGTTGTGTGATACCCCTATCTCAGTGCTTTTTGACTCTGGTGCATCAGATTCTTTTATTTCTTCGTCCATTGTGGAGGGGTGTGGACTCGTGTCTGCTAAGCAGGTGGACAAAGTGGCAAGTAGAGTTGGCTACCGGGGTGCGCGTGTTCGTAGATGCCTTTGTTCCTAGTTGTGAGTTGGATCTAGGACCCTTTGTGACTTCTGTTCACCTTCAAATCATTCCTTTGGGATCCTATGGAGTAGTGTTGGGGATGGATTGGTTATCATCTCACAGTGCTCGTGTGGACTGTCATCAGAAGACAGTAGAGTGTTTAGATGACCATGGCAGGAAAGTGGGGATCGTTGGAGTTCAGAGATCGATATCCTTACGTATGATTTTCGCTATGCAACTTAAGCGGTGTATGCATAGAGGATGTTAGCTTTTTGCAGTAACTCTTGAGGATATGGATGAGGGAGAGAGTCGAGAAATCGCTCTTGATGGTCACCCTATTCTTCAAGAGTTTGCTGATGTGTTTCTGTTGGAGATTCCTGGTATGCCTCTGAAGTGAGACATAGATTTTTGCATTGACTTGGTTCTTGGTGAAGAACCTATTTCGAGAGCTTCATATCAAATGACTACTCAGGAGTTGAGTGAGTTGAAGTTGCAGATAGAGGAATTATTGGCCAAGGGATTCATTCGTCCTAGTGTCTCTCCTTGGGGTGCGCCTGTTATCTTCGTAAAGAAGAAGGATGGTTCTCTTCGGTTATGCATTGATTACTGACAATTGAATAAGGTAACCATCTGGAATCGATATCCATTGCCTCGGATAGATGATCTTTTCGATCAGGCGAAGGGAGCCAAGGTGTTCTCTAAGATTGATCTGAAATCTGGGTACCATCAGTTGTGCATTCATGATGCAGACATTCATAAGACAACGTTTCCAACTCGTTATGGTCACTCCGAGTTCATAGTAGTGCCATTTGGGTTGACAAACGCGCCTTCAGTTTTCATGTGCCTCATGAATGGGGTTTTTCGCACATACCTAGATCATTTTGTTCTTGTGTTCTTGGATGATATATTGATTTATTCTAGATCTATGGAAGAGCATGAGGGTCACCTACGACAAGTTTTGCAGTGCTTGAGGGAGAACCTGCTTTATGCCAATTTGGCGAAGTGTGATTTCTTCCAGACTGAGGTGAACTATCTTGGTCATGTGGTTTCAGGAGAGGGTGTATCTGTGGATCCTTCAAAGATCCAAGCCATAGTGGATTGGCCAGCACCGACCAATGTTTCAGAGGTTCGGAGCTTTATGGGTTTGGCCGGATATTACCATCACTTTGTTCAGGATTTTTGCCGAATAGGTCACCTAATTACTTCTCTTTAGAGGAAAGGGAAGAAGTTTGTTTGGTTAGAGCAGTGTGAGTCAGCGTTTCGTGCCTTGAAGGAACTCCTTGTCAGTGCTTCGATTTTGGCAGTCCCTGATCCATCCAAAGATTTTATGGTATGCATAGATGCCTCTTTAGAAGGTATAGGTGCAGTGCTTATGCAGGATGGACGTGTGGTTTCCTATGAGTCTCGCAAACTCAAGGACCACGAGTTGAACTATCCAGTTCATGATTTGGAGTTGGCAGTTGTAGTGCATGCATTAGTTAGATGGCGTCACTTTCTGTTAGGGCATCGGTTTGAGCTGCATAGTGATCACTGCAGTTTGTAGTATATCTTCACGCAACCGAACTTGAATGCTCGACAACAAAGGTGGATGGAATTCCTCTACGAGTATGATTTTGAGGTCCGATATATTCAAGGGAAGGAGAATGTAGTGGCTGATGCTTTGAGTCATAGGCGACATGAAGTTTTAGCATTATCCCTTGGAGTGGACTTGAGACAGAGAATTCTTGGAGTTCTTCCTCAAGATTCTTGGCATCAGGATGTTAGAGCCGTGTTGGAGTTCGGAAGGCCTTTAGAGGGTAGATTTTCTGGGTATAGTCTTGAGGCGGATGGCCTTCTACGTCATCTTGGCCGGATCTACGTACCTCCTTTGGAGGGTCTTCGCACTTTGATCATGATCGAGGCCCATCGTGCACCTTATTCGGCCAGGTGTCAAGAAGATGCACATAGATCTTAGACAGATTTATCATTAGGCTGGCTTGAAACGTGATATTGCTGATTTTGTGTCAAAGTGTTTGGAATGTCAGTGAGTGAAGGCGGAGCATCAGCACTCGACAGGGCTTTTACAACCTAATATAGTACTGGATTGGAAATGGGACACCATTTCCATGGATTTCATTGTTGGGTTGCCTGTTTCTTCACGTCGTCATGATGCCATCATGGTCATTGTTGACAGGTTGACGAAGGTTGCTCATTTTGTTCCTATCTGAGCTTCCTATACAGCAGCAGTGGTGGCGCGTGTCTTCTTGGAAGATGTGGTGAGATTGCATGGGATTCTGAGGCGGATAATCTCTTATAGAGATCCAGTCTTTACCTCAGCATTGTGGACCTCACTTCAGCATGCTTTGGGGACTCAGTTGAACTTCAGTTCAGTTTATCACCCAGAGACAGATGGTTAGACTGAGCATGTGAATCAGGTTTTAGAGGACATGCTTCGCATTTATGTTATGGACCAGCAATCACGTTGGGAGGATTATATTTATCTAGTGGAGTTTGCTTATAACAATGGATATCATAGCTCCATAGGTATGTCTCCCTTTCAGGCATTGTATGGTCATCCTTGCCGTACTCCGTTGAGTTGGGATCGGTTAGAGGACATGGTGCTTATAGGACTGGATATTCTTCGAGAGATGGAGCAGTAGGTAGAGCGAATTCGTGAGCATTTGGTAGCTGCACAAGATAGGTAGAAGAAGTATGCAGATGCTCACAGGGTAGATCGTCAGTTTTCTGTTGGCGACCGTGTATTCTTGAGAGTGCATCCGCGAAAGAGTCCGATCCATTATGGAAAGGGTTCTAAGTTGGTGCCTCATTTTGTTGGCCCGTTTGAGATCCTTGAGAGGATAGGACCTGTTGCCTACCGTCTTGCCTTGCCACCGAGTCTATCTCGCATCCACAATGTCTTTCATGTTTCAGTTCTTCGACCTTATCACCAAGATGCGACTCATGTTCTTGATTGGAATGCTTTGCAGGTCGAGGACGGGCAGCTTTCCATGGAGCCCATGCGCATTCTTCAACGTCGGGATTTGACCCTCAAGGGTCGCACCATCGACCAGGTAAGGGTCCTATGGGACCCAAATGATGAGACCTCGACGACATGGGAGGATGCAGCGAAGATGAGAGAGCTCTATTGTTATCTGTTTTAGGCTTCCAGGAGTAAGCCTAGTTTTGGGGGGGAGAATGTAGTACCCCTTCTCGATCGGACTTATTAGACTGATATTATGTTGCAGTTTACTATTCAGTTGACACTTTATTGCTTGACATTATTCAGACGTATTTGATATTATTTCATGTTTATCTGGATATTAGATGCATGAGTTATTTTTAGTATTTCAGTACTAGTGATTTGTGGTATTTCATGGATTATTGTTTTGTATTGACATCTTACTTTATCTAGGCATGTGTCATATATATGTTGCCTGTCTGTAATTGTATAGGATGCAAGGGGACGATTTTCCTTCACTCATGTCGGTGAGACAGGGAACGTCGCGATTCTCCTTCATCAGTGTGTGTGCCATGTATTCTATATTTATATGCATGCATGTGTGATTCGATGATGCAAGATATTACAGGTACAAGTACCGGGTAGGTACGGGGTATTGTCTCCACCTGGCTTCACAGGTCTGAGCGTGCCTTATATATCAGATGGGAGTGGAGGAGATAGCTGTTGACCCTAGTTCTTACCCTCAGTCTACTCTTGTGAGTGTCATCAATCAGTCGTCCATCCCTTGTGTTCGACTTTCGAGTCTTCTTGCATTTCCTCGATTTGCGTGCCATAGTGGTTCGGTTATTTATTTAAGTTTAAGTTGTCATTCATTGTTGGTATAAGCAATTTATTCATTATTATGCCCTTATGTCTTGAACCTAGCTTAATTGGTTATTTTATTAGATTTAAATCTATAGTTATTTTATTTTGGAAAAGTAATCATGTTTAAATCAAATGGAAGAAGTAAAAATAATTAAAGTTAATTGCTTTTAAGAAAAACAAAATAAAGTTAAATTATTGATTTCTATTTTAGTTGAAAAGTTGATTAAATTTCTAAATGTGAGAAATGTATTTTTTTTCAAAAAAAAGAAATTCCCATTTATTTTTGGAGGAATATGGAAAAAAGTCAATTGTTTTTATTTAAATGTTTTTTAATAGAAAAATATTTCAACCTAAAAGATTAGGTTAAAATATTTTTTCCTATTTACCCTTGTAAATATTTTTGGAAGCATATGCTTGGTTGGAGGAGAAAACAAAATTCTGAAAAAATTTCTTGGAAGGAGGATTTTGGGTTTTGATTTGGCTTGGAATTCTGTTGAAGCTCACAATTTCTTCTTGGAAACTCTAGAGGTTGGTTGAATTCTTCTTGTTTATTTTTAAAAAAATCCATGCTTCTTTCCAATTTCTGATTGTTGTTAAAAGTTTGGTTTTATAAGTATTGGGTTATGAATTTTTGTTTGTCATGAGATTGTTAAAAAAAAAAAAAAAATCCCATCAATTTGGTTATCAAATTTCAATCTCAAACTCTCCAAGCAATTTCATAATTTAAATTATGTTTTTCATTTTGTTTATGCAAGAAATTCATTGTTCCTGGTGTTTGTAGTTGGGTTATTTTTGTGTTTATGAGTAGAGATATGCTGGCAAAATTTTGCCAAGTTTTTCTCCCAAATAATTTCTTCCTAGTAATTTCCAGATTAAAAATAAATAAATTATGTTTTAGATTTCTTCTTGTCCATTCTTGTTTGAGCCAAAAAAACTCAATTGGAGAATGGAGATCAAGCTTGTTCCCATTCAATTTGATTTTAGGAATGAATTGGGTTGATTTGGGAGACTTCTTCCTATCTCTGTTTTGTCACAGAAGTTTTATTGCTAGTAAAAAAATTTATTACCAGTGATTAAAATTAACATTCTATTTGTTCTAAATTTTGTTAAAAAAAAAAATTAATGGGGGATTGTTTTATTAATTTTCTTTTAACAGAGATTTACCTCCGTATTTCAATTGTGTCTACCGATTATCTAAGTTTTATTTAGAAAAAAATAAAAATTTAAGTTAAAAATTAAAAATGGGGTTTGGGGCGGTGGCGGGGAGTTGGGCTCAACCCAACCCACACACCCCTCCCCCCTGCAGCTTGCTGCGTCCCCAAGCTTGAGGTTGCAGCAAGCGCTGCTACCTCATGCTTGGGGCAGCAGCACTTGCTGCCGTGGAGGCCTTGGGCCCCACGTAAACTTGTTCTTTTTATTATTTTTTTTAAGTTAAAAAATATAATAATTAATGTTAAAATATAATAATTAATGTTATTTTTAATAATAAATAATAATGTTATTGTTATTTAAAAATAATAATAATATTAATATTATTTAATATTAAATAATAATATTAAAGTTATTTGTTATAAAAAAAGGATATTAATGTTAATTAATATTACTTCTGTTTAGTGATTAGTTCTATTTTTTTCTTTGTACTTTGGAAAATATATAAAAATAAATGGAAGTTATTATTAACTTTTGGAATAAAAGTGAAATTGGTTAAATTAAATATTAATTTTCTTTATATAAGTAATGTAATATAATCATATGATATTATATTCAATGAATATGTATTATATTGGGATTATTTTATATTATTTTATATATCTGTTTAAATTTGATTTAAATGTTGACTTGGTTATGGTCGATTTGGGTAAATTATAATTTCATCATAATCAATTGATTGGGGGTTTAAAATTTTAAATGTGGTTCCAATTCAACCTTATTAGACATGTGACTTCACCATTTCTTTATGTTAAATAGATGCGATTTCTTTATTTCTAGAAATCCTTATTGCAAGTATTTTATGTTGTTGACTGCTTAAAAGAAAGATTGCTTGTGTAGGATCTGGTGTTAATAGTATTTGCAGTCTAGTTGTTTAAATGTCATTGCAATATTGTTAAAATTGTCATTATGTCATTGATGTTTACCCCTTAGTCAGGTGTCGATGTTTAAACCTTGAGGACGTGAGCCATTATGTGCTATGTTCCTAATGGTCAATCCTAGGTTTGTGACTGTGAGTCCTTCACCTATGTTATGTTTGGATTAGATATGGCTGTCAGTCCCACCATAGAGTTCTCATAGAGAGTCTTATCCAGTTAGTGTCCTAGTAGAGAGAGTGGCTTTTGGGCAAGGGCCGCACCCAAAGTGGATTGCAGGATAACCTCTCGAAAGTCAGCTATTAAGTGATAACCTAATAACTTGATTAGGGGGTGGGTAGTTATTAAATTAATTGAGATAATGTACCCCGCACATGGTTGAGTGCTTGTATAGGCTCAAGGTGTTTGGGAAGGCCTGGAATGGCAAACCTACTGCCTTGTCCTCACGAAAGGTTGGTAGGGTCCGCATGATGCTTAGATGGAGCCGGGGGTTCGGGAGAGGTTACCAGGATAACCCAAGATGGGGGCCGGGACCTATGGAGACCCACCTAGGGTAACCATCTTAAGCCATGTGATGACACTCTCTCTTTAGGGTCACTAGTGTTTTGTGAGTTGAGTCACTTGTGTACTGCGGAGTCATGTGTACTGTTGTACTTATCTTATTGCTTGCTTGAGGGTCTTCTGCTATCTCCTAGCACGGTGGGGTGGTTCCATTATGGGATCACATGGTCGGGTGGTAGTGCCACTTCCCATCGGATATCTTGTTCTTACCTTCATGCGAGGATTGGCTTCACCAGTGTATCTTGGTTCTTGCTTCGTGTATCAACTCACGTTCTTGATATTGTACCTTTGAGGCCCGTGTGGTCATTGTATCAGCAACTTTGTAACCTTTGCACTTTATTGTTCTATGGAAGCCATGTAATTTATGGAATGTTGTAATTTAAAGTTCATTGGATGTATGTTGTTTCAATTATCTTTCATCTTATGTATAAATGAATCATTGGAAGTATATATGTTGTAACTCTTTAAATCTATCTTATTGGAAATCAATTTATGAGTTTGAGTTATTTAATCGTAATCGACCTTCCCTATTTAGATGGATCATTGGATTAACATTGTGATGTAGTTTTAATTAGAAGTAATCTTCATTGGTAACCCTTTAGGATGTCAATGATAGACTTCCGCTTGTGTTATTATTTGTGCAAAGTTATAATTAATACACTTATCTTTAAATAAAAAATTATTTCACCCTTTAGTTGCCTTGTAGTGTTGCAATCCTTTAGGGTTCCTGGCGGGGCATTACAATGATTCAAATTTGCAAGTGTAAGTTTATTTCATAACTATTGAAGTGAATGGGAGCAATATATAATAGTTTTTCAATTTCACTAGTGATTTGATAAACCTTAATTTTCTCACAATTTTAATAAATTAATGAATATTAGAATGAAACCAACATCACACTTACAACCAAATACTATGTTATTTTATTACTAAATACTGTATTATTTTATTACTAGTTCATGTCACAATAGGAATACTAATGCATTCACTAGATTTTACTAGTTGATACCAAATGAACAAGTGAGAAGTTAGAATTAAAATAGTTTGACCAAATTTTATAATGTATAGTTGTTCTCAAAATATCTATAGATGTGAACAATCTTATAGTGTGATGTAAGTATGGAATCTTTTAAGTTTTTTAATTTTGACTTTAAAAAGTTAATATTGCAAATTTATTTTCATGTCACTATTCATTGTACTATTTGATAAATGGATTTATTTTTTATTTAAAAGATTGTGAGCTAATGAATATACTATTTTTCAATCGTATTTTAGATAATTTTAATTTATTAGGTATTAAATATTGTTAAAGAAAGGTTTTACAAAAGTACAATGATCAATTCACTATCAAATCCAACAATAGCTCCTAATAAGCTCCACTTTTCCAAAACAACAATAGTCTGATGCTAAATACACCATATGGAACCATTACTTACATTACAAACATGTAATAAAAAAGATATCAAAACAACATAATACCAAATTGTTAATAGTAAATAACTACAAGAAAATATATCATATGGCTTATCAAAATGATAGTCAAACTAACACAACCTGTCACACTGGTTTAATTGTTTCTACTTTCACTGTCGGTCTTCCAATCTATTGCTCCCAATGGAAGGGATTTGGCCGAGAGATCCTCATTAGATCTACTGCCTTTGATAATGAATTATTCTCCATGAGTGATGAAGTATCTTAGGCCAGTTGTCTTCTCTTTAATCTCTTAGTTTTTGCTTCCTTTTTGTTGTGCTTTCTTATAAACTCCATCTATTCCTCGTTGTTAAGTGTCTTGGCCAACATATTGTAGGACCAAGTGTGTATGTGTCTTACTTCTTATCTGTTAACTGTCACGATCCCTTCTCCTATTAGTTTAAGGAATTTTGCTTGTGAGATTTCCATGGTCACCATAACCTGCATGAGAACATGAAGAAATGTGAGTCTTCTAGAAGACTCCATAAGTACTCTCAAAATATCCATTAAATTTCTCTTCATTTCCAATCTTCCAAATTTGTTGTAGTATTTGAGTTGATAGACAAAGCCTAAGCATATTGTGTCCTTTACTTAAATTAGTAACATAACCAAAAATAATTTTAATTAAATAATTGCTTTTGCAACTATTCCATCACTTAATACTTGCACAAAACATGTTTCATACCTCTTTAGCATATAGGCATTCAAAAAAAAATGTTCTAATAGGCTTCTTACATAGGGATCTGATTTCAATATCAATGTTCTTTGTTTTATATGCCAGTTTTTGCAATAGAGGCAACCACCTGAAACAAGCTTTTTTAGGCTTCAAAATGTTAGACCGTATTCTCTTGAAATTATCTAGCCATTGATTGTTATTGAGCTTAGCATTATAACATCGGTTAAGGTATTCAGAGATAGAATTATCATTAGGTAAGGAGTTATAAACAATTTTAACTTTAACATTGTTTCGCATAAAACCATCTTCCCATTTTAAACATTTGTAAGCATCCCTATCATCACAAGAGTTAACTGGAAAGTGAAGATCCTTACAAGCATTCCTAATGATGGAATATGTTCACCACTAGGTAGAAGGAAGATTAAACTTGAAACCAGGATAATTCCAATCTTTTCCATTATGGAAAATATGGCTAAAGCATTTGATACCTTTTTGGTCTCATCTTCTATCTAAGCATGTGTGCAATAGTGCAAGAGGTTTTCTTCTATGTTCTACATTCCACCATACATATCTCCGTGAAAAAATATTCTTGGTGGTGATTTCAACATATTGAGCACCTCTTACCTTTGCTTTAACCATCTCCCAAGCCTTCCAAAGGCTCTTGAATACTACAAAACCTACAAGGGGAGTAGGATGTCCACTAGTAAGAAGGTCATAGAGGGGAAAATTCCTCCATGTTGTTCCTTGTTTAGGAATGATGAGTTGTATGTTGTTCCTTACCAGAATCTTTCAAGGTTATTCCCCTTCCAAAGGCTTGATGATCCACTTAATGGCTAAGGCACTTCCATGCTTTTTTAGATCCTTAAGACCTATTCCTTCTTGCAGCACTAGTCCCATTTGGTTGAATGATTCTTTATCTTTCCTTTCCCATCAAACCAAAGGAAGCATATGATTTTATTTTGAATGTCATTAATTTGATAGCTTTTAAATAACCATATTGAGGCATAGTACAAGGTATGGAAAGACAAGAACTTTTGACAAGCTTGAATTCTGCTAGCTAGAGAAAGATATTGGCTGTTCCATCTGTCAATCTTATTCTCAATTTTAGTTTTAATCCACATCCACAGTTCTTTGATATTGGGGTTGATTGTGAAGGGAATCCCCAAGTATCTTAGTTTTTTAAGGCTCCCCATTGAATACTATCCTTATATAGCCAGCTAGGGGGGTTGTCATTCCAGCCAACCATAATAGATTTAACTTCTGAAACTCTAGCACCTAAGCTTTGTGAAAGACTTCTAGTTTTTGTGTCAAGTTATCCACATTTACTTCTTCTAAATCCACAAAAATTGCAGTGTCATCTACAAATTAGATGTTGGTAATCTCACTATTGTCAACAAGAATGATACCTTCAATTTTAGGAGACTTTATTGTGCTTCTTAGAGGATAGTGTAGTGCATCAAAGACAATTACGAACAAGGCAAGAGCTAATGGGCATCCTTGCCTTATTTATCTTCCTAGCACAAACACCTCCAAATGTGACCCATTCACATATAATTGGGCCACAACATCATTCAACAAAATATTAACTGTATCACAAAAATATTTTGTGAATCTAGAATAATTCAAGGTCATTCTAACAAAGGACCTTTCTATACTATCACAGACCTTCTTAAAATCCAACAAGAGCATCATTGGATTCTGCTTTGAGTATTTAGCTCAGTTCATAGCTTATGAACTGGTGATCAAGTTTTCTAAGATATATTTACCTTTGATGAATCCAATTTACATGTTGTTAATAATATTTAGCAATACATTTATTAGCCTTGTAGATAAGATTTTAGCTAGAATCTTATAGGAGACATTTAGTACTATTATAGGTATCCAATTTTAAATAAGTGGTGTATCCCCTTATTTTGGGAGCAATTTAATGATTTCTTTGTTGATATTGGACCCCAAGGACCCTTTTTGATGGCTTCTATATATACTTGCAATAGATCATCACATATCCAGTGTATATTAACCTTATAAAATTCAACGAGAAATCCATTTGCCCTTGGGGTTTTATCATTACCAAGGTTAATTATTTTTTTTAATCTCATAGGTGATGTGATTTGTTAATTTACCAATCTCTTCCTCTTCAATTTTCTTAGGGATGGTTTGTCTAATTTACTCTCTTATTCTATTACTTTTAGTTATATTGTCTTTAGGAGTAAAAAAATATTTAGAAAACAAGTAGAATTGTCTTTTAATGTCCTCTTCCTTAGTAATAAAGTTGTCCTTATTTGAGATCTTATCTATGTGTTCCTTTGCCCCTTTATCTTTTAAGCATCGAAAGAAAATTTTAGTACCTTTGCCTTTGTTATTCAGCTAATTAAGTTTATCTCTAACTTGAAGTCTAAGAATCTTATGTACCAGAATTTTTCTTGAGGATTTTTTTGCAATAGCAAGGTCCTCACATAAACCCTCATTGTAAGGATCCTTTTGAAGTTGATTCTCTACAACAAGTAGTTTTTCTTGCAAAATATTTTCTTCTTTCCTCCTATTCATTGCTTTCTTTTTTCCAATGGTTTTGATTAAAATCTTCTAGCTGTTCAAATTATTGTTCCACCTTTCAATAGCATCCTTGACCTTGAGCATCCATTTGTTTATTTCCCTTAGTGTAAACATTGCATCTTTGCAATCCTCATCCTTCAACAGGTTGGTATTTAGGATGAAACCCTCCTCTCTTTTCAATTTGTTTATACCATTATTGATTGTAATTCTTGCTCTAATTAGGTGGTGATCAAAGGAGTAAAGTTGTACTTCACCTTTGATCCATTTTTTTTGGTTCGAAATTGAATACTTCTCTATTTACATGGAATATATCAAGCGAACAATATATCCTTTTACCACCTCTTTGGGCATTGCACTAGGTATACCAGATGTTGGTGTTATCCTTTTCATACCTTCCAAAGGATCAAACAAATTCAATTCATGTTTCATTCTTTCACAAAAGTGTTTTTCTTTTCCTTTCCACTCCATGTTGATACCACCTTTTTTTGTCTTCCAAATTCTTAGTCATATTAAAGTCACCCCTAAGATTTAGGGTATGTCTTCCAGACTGTAGATCCAGTTCCATAAATAACACTTTTATCTATAGTCGTTTGGTGCATATATAGAACATATTTCAAATTCATAACCATCTTTCTCTGTGATAATCCATACTTCTTTGTTACATGGTGAAGTACCATGATCAGAGACATATTGTACCCATTTTTTGCAAAGAAGTGCAGTTCCACCTTTTCCTTTGTCGTTCTTGGTGACATATTGTACTACATCTTTCCATATGAGCTTGAGGTTAGTCTCAAGAGTAAATCTTGTAGCTTTAACCTCCCAAAGTAGCACAGCACATTTGTTGTTTTCCATATTGAGAAACATTCTAATTATATATTTTATGTTAGGGGTTTCTAGCCCTTTGACATTCCAATACATACGTTCAAGGTTCGTGACATTTATTTTTGGATTCATTCTCCACAAGGCTCCTAAAACTGCCATAGCGTTTAGGAATTGCATATTCAACTTCTAGCCTTTTGGCTATAGGCTCCATAATAATTAAGTTGGTTTTTTTCCTTTTATTTTTCTTACGCAAACTTAATCTTCCTCTACTGGAGGGAATCACCTTTCCTTTCTTTTTCCTCTTGAGGATGAAGGGGAGAAAAATTTACTAACCTCTTGCTCATCAATGCTTATCTTACTAGGTAGTAATTCATTTACCCCTGTAGGGTGGGTAGTATCAAGATCTCTTTGGACGGTCTCTTTCCCATGTATCTCCATAAGATAACCAAGATTATCATTCATGTTTGCAGATAGTGTCTTGTTATTCTTCTTTATGTCTAAACTAGCCTCAAGTTCACAAAAGATATTATGCCTACCAGCCTCTTTACTGAAACTTGCATCATTATATCTAATGTCACCTTGGGGGGGGGGGGCGCGCTTAGGTATAGACAAAGCTTGGGAGGTTTTGCTACTTGACAAATTAATAGCCTTCTTATTGCCATTATTAGTATTACGGTCCTCTCTTCCCTCTTCTTCCAAAGAAAGCATTTGTTTTTTCATCTTATTGTTCGCATTTACTAGTTCCATATTAGCTTCTTCATCCTTATCTTGAGATAAGGGGGAGTATCTATTGATATTGCCTTCATTTGGTTCATCTTCCAAGCTGGGGCATGGAGGATCAAAATTCCTAATACTTCCAATGAGATTGCTATAAATCTAGTGTTTAGATTCGATCTATGACACCATCTCCTCAACAAGAGATTTGATTCTTTTCTTGTTGCCATTGTTACTCTCCACAAGTGGGTTATGAATTAACTTGCTTTTAGAGTTTCAATTATTTTCATAAGTATTTTCAATACCATTTTGGATGTTGCATTGGTTTTTATTTAGGTTTTCATTTTCATTCAAATTTTTATTACTACAATTGTCATTATTCCTTTAATAGTGTAATTGGAGACATCTCTTTTAGAATCACTAGACTTGTTAGCATGGGTTTGAGTTTTGTTTCTAGAAATGTTTAGTTTAATTTTCTCTAAAACTATTTGTTGATCATTGCTTTTAATTAGAACAACATTTGGATGTTCGACATTAAGTTCATTCACATGGGCCCCAAGGGCCTTGTTTAGATCAAGATCCTCAAGAATCTACTTATTATCGGAGTCATTGGATGTCTCATCTAGGACACCAAAATTATTTTCGAGCACCAAATCGAATGGAGTAATATCTTTCGACGCTCTAACAAACCCCTTTGTGCCTTTAAGATTAGACAACACTTTAGTAAGAGAGCTTTTGTTGTTGTCATTATTATTGTTAATATTACCATGTTAAAATAGAATTGTTAGTGCTTGAAATCCTTATTATAAGGAGGATCCTTATTGGACTTAAGAGTATTGGATTGAGTATCATTCTTAGAAACATTATTCACACTATTGCTAGCAAACATAGATAATTTTTAAGTCTAATGATTTGTTATGATAATGGTTATATGATACAAATGTTCAGAATTTACTACGAGATCTAGACCCAAAGGGGTTGTTGCTATTGATTGATTCACTGTTGTTTTTGTTAGTTGAAGGCTCATTATTTCCTTTGCCCTTAGTTTGGTTTCTTCTATTGAGGATCAAAGGGCAATCCCTCCTTATATGGCCCTCTCTTCGACATAAAGAATAAGCATTAATCCCACCTAAAACTTCAATTTCATAGGTGTGGGTTTCCTTAATAAGATTAATCTCAATAAAATCAACAATTCCTACCCCTGGTGAGAGGGACATTAAGATTCTAGCATTCATGTGTGGGAGGGATATTTTGGCCTCATCTACTCTAAGCATATTACCAATAGAGTCTATTAACTATGGGAGAAATACTCTTAGGAAGGGAGGCACATTTTTAATCATGATCCATCTAGGGCACGATAAGGCAATAATTTATTCATTTATAGCATCGAGTGTCCAAGCTAGGTCATGAAAAGTGCATTTTCCAACATTCTAGAACTATTTTTGTATGATTATTTTTTACATTTTGTGATCCATAAGGGAAAAGCCCTTTTTGAACTGTACGACAAAATGAAACTCAGATCCCAAATTTATTTTGCCATATGTTAAAGATCTAGTCATCCAATAATTTTTGGGCGGGTAGCTTAGTGATATATAAATTGCTACCATAAAAATGACTATATTCTTTAACCTATTGCTTTCATTTTTTATAGTTTGACACATTTCCAAATTGGGAGAAACGTGGAGAGATTTAGTAGTGTCTGAAGAGAACTTACCTTTATCTCTAGTGGTTCCTCCATCATCTCCTTCCTCTTCCCTGCCATGGCTTGAGACTAGAAACTTTGTGTTAGGGTTCTCTTGGGGTTTAACTTTAGAGACAATCTCATTGAATATTTTTCCAGTATGGTTTGCTTCTTCTTTACTAGAACATTATTGTGGGTTGATGGGGGGTTCATGCCCCTTTCCATCATTGGATGTGCATACTCTTTGAGTGTGGCCAGAGGCACATTAGGGAAGGAAATGAGAAAAGCATAAATGATACTTATAATTTACAACCCTAACCATCAATCATTGTAACAAGTAGAAGAAAAAATAAATGAAGGGATAAAAGAATGCAAAGTGAGTACAAACCTTGTGAAGTGTTATCCTCGTTTTTAGCATTAGCAAAAAATGAGGGTATCCCACATATTTTGGCTCATTTGTGGCTTTTCCTGCTCTATGGTTCACTTTTATGAGATATTTTTGTTGTCATAAGCGTGTTTTTCCCATGTTTTACACCTTTTTCACTTTTATGTGAAGTCTATGTGCAAATTGGGTTTATGAATCCAATTTAAATCTCTTTTGGCTCTTTTCACCTTTTAGGTGCAATTTGGGTGCATAGACTCGCTTTACACCTCATATGTGCAAATCGGGTTATTAACTTGAATTTCACTTTGAGTTATGTATGGCTCATTTGAAGAGTTGGTTTAGGAGTCTTTTTACCTCGGGTTTTAAGACTTATTTATCTCTTTTTACCCTCATTATAATCTTTCCCAAGTTGATTTCATGGCTGGAGGGAGAAGATTTCGATTATACATTTTGGGTATGTATCTATTTTTCCCTCTTGTTCGGGTTTTATAACCCTTTGTTCTTCCTTATTTTTATTTTTGTATGCATTTCACTGGTTTTCATCACTAGATTTTTCACTTGGATCATATGATCCTAAGCAATTTCTATTATTTCTTTTGGTTTTACCCTTTGGTATCATGGCAGGGTCATAGGCCCGACACACACCACTAAGTGGTTCATGGTGGGTTTGCGACCTTGCCACAACCCCACCTTTCCTTTTTTGTGTTATATCGAATGCTATCAAATGCAGTGTGGTGTGTGGTGAGTCTGCGACCCTGACCACACATTGTTCCCTTGCATTTTTATTATGTGGTGTTGGCAAGGCCTCAGGCCCATCATACACCACGATGTGGTGTTGGCGGGTCTATGACCCCGACCAACACATATTTTACCCTTATTTTTGTAGTGTTATTTCATGGTGTTTGGCAAGGATTTAGGCCCACCATACACCATGAACAGTGTATGGGGGGTCTACAACCCCGATCGACACTGTTTCTTTTATGCTATGGTATATGGCAGGGTTCTAAACCTGCCCTCCACCATTTCTTTTGATCTTCCTTTTTTGGTGTTTGACGGGTCTATGAACCCAACTGACACCTCTCTACCATGTTATTTTTATATGTGTAATTCGGGTTTATAAACTCGAATTACACCTATTTTTTTTTTTTTTTCCAAATGTAATTAGAATTAAAAAAAATCCTAATTATGTCTTTTGACCCACATGTTGTAAATGTTTTTCAAAATTTATTTATTTTAAATTCATTTATCGCACACACATAAATGGTGATTTTTCATCCAATTTACCATGGGATATGAATTTGTCAAAAAGGGGTTTTTGGAAAACCTAATTGTTTCAAATACACTATTTTCAAAATTTGTACAAGTCATATGAAAAAAAGTGAACTGATCCAATATATCATTATAATGTTGATGAATGTCTTTTTCACTTAGTATTATTATTATATCAATGATAGAGGCTTCTCCAAACAAAAGAGGGATGAAATTCAAGAAGCGAGACCCACCTCCAGTTTTTCCACCTTCTTTAATTACTTCTAATATTGATCACATTGGAGACACGGAGATAGGTCATGTTGATTTAGAAGAATTTCAGAAAAGAATCAAGAAACCACCTTCATATTGTGACATGGAAGCTATTATCAATAGTAGCATCCACTTAGTAGCATCTTTTACTATGTCGACTCAGGATCTTGAATTTGTAATGGCAATGGCAAATCATTTTGATCCAGATAGTACAAGTGTGAAGGATGAATTTGGGAATAAATTGATTAGGCTTGATAAAGAATTCTTTGATTCAATCTTCAAGTGTCCTAGTATTGAGAAGTATATTGATATTACAATGTAGTCAGCTATAGCCTACTTTGATAGAAATTCTGATAAGTGTAGGCATAATATGAATGACAACTGGCTTAAAACCTCAAAACCTAATATTGTGAGATGGCCAAAGACTCTTCCTAGATGTGACTTCATTGAAGAGGTCAATGATTTAATAACTATTTTAAGTAGAGTTAAAGGACTTCCTACTTCTAATACTTTCTGTAGCATCGGAATTAGGAATCATTAAAAGCAATAGAAACAAAACACTAGACAATCAAAGCAACATCATAAGAGCACTTATTGCAAATGAACCTAATCCTAAGCACACTCAACAGAGATATGAAAACAAAGCATTCAAAATGAAAGATTATGCAAACCAAACGCAGAATTGAATGCTCCTTCCATGCGGCTCCATTGTTCTTCTTTCCTCTTCAATGAATTTGTGGATCTCACCTACAAGTGCACATACAATTGAAAGCAAGATTGATGAAAAGCTCAAGAGTACTAGAAGCATAAGTTCATTAGTCTGATAGGAATTAAGGATTTGATTGAAGGAAATCATCCAATTTATAGAGAAATTGGAGAAATGGACAAATTAGCATGATAGATTCGAATAGAAATTCAAATCAAGAATAGCAAAGTTATGACATGTTGCTATGCAAAGAGGCTTATGACAATTTTATGACAAATTTTATGACAAATTGCTATGTCAAGACAAATTCTATGACAAATTTCTATGTCATTAGGAAGTTCTATGACAAATTTCTATGTCAAGAGTATGACACATGAAGCACCAAAATAGGGAGAACTAGAGACAAGTTAATTAGGTGGATTTTGAATTAAAAAATTAGAAAATAGGTGGAAATTAGGAATTAGGAAAATAATGAAATTATAGGAAATTAGAAAATTAGAAATGAGGAAAATAGGAACTTAGTGAATTAATTAATAATTTCTCATTTATCAATTAATTCACAAAGAGGGAATGAAAAATTAGGAAATTAGGAGTTAGGAGAAATTAGGTAAATCAATTAATAATTTTTCATTTATTAATTAATTCACAAAAGAGGAATAATTAATTAGCCAATCAAATGAAACATTTAATTGCGACACAAAGACCTAGGATAAATAAATAAATTATTTAATCCTAGAGGAAGAAATGACAAACAAGGTTAAATGATTAAATCACAAAACCCTGGAAGACGAATTAGGTCTTGAGAGATAATTGACTCGATTTGATTTGAGTTTGGATTGATAAATGACCAATGTGATAAATGATTTGATAAATGCGCCAATTGACGAGGAACAATGACAAATTGATCCAAATTGACATAATTGAGACAGATAACGATCGATGACAAATCGATCACAAAATGACAAAATTGACAAGAGGACAAGAATCGATGACAAAATAGATTGCAAGACGATAAGATTGAAAATGACCACGATCGATGACAAATCGATCGCAAAATGACAAGATCAAACAATGACAACGATCGATGACAAATCGATCACATGATGACAAGATTGAAAAGAGGACAAAACCCTAATTAGGATTGACGATGTCCAAAATGATGACAAATAAGCATGCTCATTGATGCAACAAGATAAAATCGATCAAAATCATGACTGGATAATGTTACCGACAAGACCAAATTCGAGGACGAGATGATTGAAGAATATAGAAGAATGACTCGATGTTCGTAAATGATAAAGACCAAGTGCGTGACATAGGAGAAATGTTAATGCGACGCAAAAACCTAAAATGAGGCAATGCGCAAATGTTAAAGTATGACTTCGCAAGCGTTGACCATTTTTGGGTGTCTACACTTTCTATAAATTGATGTATCGGTATATTAATGTGATCAGACAAAACAAGGAGAAGATGTTTAGGGGAAAACAGATCAGTGATACCATCTATGAATAGCTCACCAAGGTTCCTACTACACTTAAGTTCTACATGACTTCTTACTTGGTGTACGCTACGACTTCAATGAGACATTTTCTTGGATTGTCTACTACTCGTGATATGAAGCAGATTGAGGTACACAAATACTATTCCCAATTGGTTCTTCAAGAAAGTCATAATCATTTCTGAAGAGTGAATGATGCTTTATTTGGTTATTACATGGTTATGCTAGACAAGAACTTGTATAATAAGAGAGTGTATGATCACACATGGGAAGTAGTGAATCAATATGGATGCATGTTCCTCCAATTTCCAACCTTCACATAGATCAGGGTTGGATGTTTCAATGGTGAGCCCTTCATGCTCCCTAGATACCCTTCCGATAAGATTATTCTGATGGATCTAGCTCATCAAATGAATGTTGTGCATGAGGACCAATCAGGTTCTCACAAGACAAGTTTGAAATTTTCTCTTTCAATTGGTAGGTATTCTATCAATT
Source organism: Cryptomeria japonica (assembly GCF_030272615.1). NCBI lineage: Eukaryota > Viridiplantae > Streptophyta > Pinopsida > Cupressales > Cupressaceae > Cryptomeria > Cryptomeria japonica. The sequence continues at coordinate 561,236,995 of NC_081405.1, forward strand.
CCATCTTTAAGGCCAAGGCAATGGAGGATGAGACGAGAAGAGTTACCATGAGGTTCTTTAAGGATAGAAAGGACTTTGATTATAGAGGAATGAGAAACAAATTGAATAAGGCGTATGTACATGTGCATCAGATTAAAGATGTTTGGGATGATTGTAGGTCCGAGCATGATGTGAGAAAATTTGATTATTGTAGGTTCTTGAAGGTTTGGAGGAAGACGGTGATATCTTGGATCCAATGTATGAGAAGAACAAGGTTTCTTCTACTCCTTTGCCTCTCATCCAGTGGTCGCAAAAGGAATGCACTTCCATCAGGGCACATTTTTCAGAGTATTCTTATGAATACTAATGTTTGGTTATCTTTGCATGGTTTTCCTTTAAAACCTTTCTCTTATGCTTCTAATGATGACACTATTGGCCCAATGGGAAAAAGATCAAAGATTAGAACCAAGAACAAAGATGATCCTGCTACTTCGACAAAGGCTCCTAAGTTGAAATTTATAGTTCGATCTAAGAAAGGTAAAAATCAAGGACAACCTTAAAGTTCTATTTTTTAGGAAATATCAGAGTTAGAGGTATTAAATGAACAAGAGGAGGGTGATCATCCTGATGAAGAGTTAATTCACAGACATGAGGATGAACAAGAACAAAATGAATTGGATGCAGAAGAGATGCCATGAGCACAAGAATCCTTGCTTCAGGTATCTTCTCCTTCATCTATGTTACAAGTTCCTATTTCTACTTCTGAGCCTGAGCCTCCAGTGGTCACATGTATTTCCCCTTCAAGTGTTATTCATGTATCTTCCACTAGTGCTAGTGAGTCTTCTCTAGATACACCCCATGATAATATTGAGAATGTATTTTCTGATTTTCACTCATTGTCTGAGGTATCTGCAACCATGATGGATGATTTTGATAAATTCATGAACGAAGAAATCCCTAGATCTAATGAATCATCCTTGAGAATCCTCCCCATGTTATTACCATGACCTCTCCTATAGTAACCATCATCGTTCAAGATTCTATCAATATCTCTTAGGAGATGGTAGTAGGTGAGGATGATGATGCAACTTTACCTCCTTGGTTAATGCCAAATGCGCCTAAAAGAAAGACACAAGTTGTTTCTCCCAAAGACTTTGATTTTAGTCAGCTTGTTCCTATGAAATCCAAGACGGTCAAGAAAGCCAAAACTTTGTCGAGTGTAAAAGTTAAGAATATGAATAAGTATGCTAAGATTTCTATTCTTCCTCAAGATTCTATCATTGGACAAGTCTAACATTTAGATTATACCATTCAAAGGATTGATCTAGGTAATAAAACTCATGATTCTGTAGCACAGGATGCCCAATCCACCTTGGAGACTTTAGTTTCTAGGTATGACAAAGATAAGGTCAAGAAAGATCAACTTAAGGCACAAAAAGAGCAACTCACCTCAATTATTATCAAAATGACCAAGTCTTCAAAAGTTGTTGAACTAGTGGCAACTTATTTGGATGACCAAGTTGTTAAGAGAGCTAAGCAAGTCACATCAAAGAGTAGAGCCATAGGAGAATGGATGGATCAAATTCTAAGCCAAGGTACACAACTCTTGAGTTCAGCTTGCACCATTGTCAACAACTTTGACGTTGTAAGGACAGAGGTGGATAATACAATAGGATTTTTCTCCTAGGAACTTGAAACACAAGAAAAGGATTTTGAAGCCTAGTTGAAGTTTGAAGATTATGATCCTGATGACCTCATCCAAAATGGTGTCATTCCTTCATGACACATGTACATTGAGTAGCGAGAAGATTTGGAGCACCAGATGAATATTATTGAGTGCTTATTTAAAGATATGAGGAAGGCACAAAAAGAATGTGTTGATAAGAAAATAGAGATCGTTGCCAAAATCTCTGAAATCCCATGTGCTTTCCTTGATAAAAATGAAAGGGTTCTCAATGAAGATGAAATCATCAAAGAGTTTAGCTTACTCTAGACTCCCGAGGTTGATAGGGAAGACTTCTCTTTGTCCTCCATTGATAAATTACTTGATCTTCAATTAATTATGGATTTTCTTGATTCACTTCTAAAGAAACATAAGAAGTGTTGTACCGAGTTAGAAGATTCTATCACAATGGTCAAAGTCATCACCAAAAACACCTTGGGACCTAATGAATTCAAATGAAGAATTCTTTGTAGAAGATTGAGAAGTTCTAGAAGCAAGATTTATCTCAAGGGAATGAAAATTAGTCATTTTTGCATTTTTCCAGTGGCATTTTATTATGTCTATTGACACCCCAGGTGTCATTTTGTAACTACACATGTGCACCTATTGAGTGCACAAGTCCTAATTCAAATTGAACTCTTCTTTTTACTTAGTCATATAATTAGTCATAATTTCCTATTTTAATGTTGTACCCCTATCCTATGTATATGAGGGTTATTATTGTAATAAAGATCTTTTTTCATCTTTGTTTATGCAACAAAATTACCAAAGTGAAGAGCAAATTGAGACTTGGTGTTCATTTTGTAAATTTACAATTTAATCAAGAAAGAGAGAAGCTTGGCATTCAAACTTTGCTTTGAGTTCAATCTTTTATATGGTGTGAATGTTTTTACGTCATTGGTGTCACAGGTTCTTGAATGATTAAAGTTGGGTATAGTCTTGGTGTTAAAAATTGAAGAGTATTTTGAGTCTTTACAAGTAATATTTTGAGATGACAATATATTTGGGTTACAGTGGTTGATAGGAATTTTGGTTCATAGAAAGAATCTTTGTGTTCCTAAGTGTGCTAACTCCCATCTCTGTCATTTTCAGAAAAAGAGAAGTAACATAAGACTTTGTTCTTTCATTGACACTTTACTTCCTAAGTAAATTAGTTAATATTACTGCAATTTTTAAGTCATTTAGAGAGGAAATCTATTCTGAAAAGAGAATTAGATATAACTGGTTCTAAAAGAAGAGGACTAAGTTGTTATTGTACCTTGTATTAGTGTAAACTTAGCAAGTAGGAAAAATAGAAAGCAATTGCAGTAGAAAGGGGGAGCCTTCCCTTATAATTAGGAGGGGTTATATCTTGCCTTCTGAGAGATATAATCATGTGTGTTGTTGTGAAACACACATTTTGTAAACCTTCATCAATTTACAAAATTTTCACCCAACACGAAGGAAGATTTGGCCTTGTCCATGTACTGCTGATGAATGTTGTTGTCCAACCTTTACTCCTTAGTTGTAGAGCCAAAGCCTCACTTGCCAAATTGATGATCTCTTACTTTGGGACACACAAGCATTGCATTGGGGAAATGGATAGTGTATATGAGTGTAGGAGATACAAATAGTCAAGGGAAGCCATTTGATATACTAGGGTTTGAGGAAACTTTATATCTAGAGTTTAGAGCATCGACTTCTTCATAATTTTAATTCATTTTTTTATATAAGTTCTACCATAGGGGGTAGATCCCTTATATATATATATAGGAGTCTAATATATCAATCGGGTGAGGGTATTAATCCCTTATGCCATTACATTTAGCCTCTCAAGCTAAGAGGGAGAGAACAAATCCCCATGTTTACTAACATAGTCAGCGAAAGGGCCCATATCAAAAATTTCTAAACCTTCCCTATATAGTTTGAGAACTTCATTTGCAAACATCTTCTTCCTCACAACTTCAACATCAAACACTCCTATGATGAATCCCCTTTTTGAGTTTATTTTTATCTTGGCTGTTCCAATGATCACTGCCTCCTTCAAGTCCTTTCGTAGTAGTTTGTTTTCAAATCTAGGTCCTTTGTAGTCAATTGCAGTCACTTGTATTGCATTGATGAAAAATGCCTCCAGTATCTTTCCATCATATTGATGGTTCTAAGTAGATGTCGATCCTAACACGCTTTTGATTTCTAGAAGCAGATATTCTTCTTCAATCACAAACAACCTTCTGATTTGTGTGTCATTATCTTCTTCGAAGGCAGATGCATCAATAGCTGACATGACCTCAAGGAAAAATTTGTATTTCAAATGTTATAGTTATTGAAATTTAGGCAGAAAATCCCCCCGCATCGTCAATTTGCATCATACCTTAGATCTTGAACTCTGTCTAATAGATATGGAAATGTATTTACTATCATTTATATCATTGTTAAGGGACTATTTCAACCAACACCCATCCTTTGCTACTCTTTAGAGCATGAATTATCATTATCAATTACCATTTTAAGGTTTAGTCTATCCTCGAGGTTGTTTGAAATAACCTCTCTCTATATGGTCTCCACTCCAATGTTGGCAATATAATTTGTTGTACTATTCACTTCCCTATAGATGTGGGTGATGGTATAATCTTTAATGTGACTTAGATTATGTTTGATATTTTACAATAAATCAACTAGCTTCTAGTTTGATAAATGGTCATTTTTAACTGCAATTATAGAAATTTGTGAATCTCCTTCAATGTCAACTGAATTGATACCTTTGTTCACACATAATTTGATACTGTGATCTAAAGTCGTTAATTCTAATTCATTATTTGTAACAAAGCCAATAGAGCCATAGAGATACCATAAATAGTTACCCTTATTGTTTTGAACAATGCATCCAATTCCAGCAGCCCCTGGGTTTCCTTTGGTTGTGCTATCAAAATTGTGCTTATATCTTCCATGAAAAGGCTTCTTCCATTTGGAATCTTTCCTCTTACAATACTTATTGGTAACATTAATTGATGGGGTTTTGAGTGAGGTCCAAGACAATTGAATCTTTTTATCCTATTTTGATATATATTCCACCTTCCTGTCATAGATCCTAGTGTTGGCTATTTCACTAATACCTTCCATAATTTCCTTTTTGGTTTGAATGATTGTCATCGCTTTGTCATTAAATATTCTTTTGTTGTGTTCTTTCCAAATATGCCACATAGTAAGGGAAGGAATGATTGTCAAAATATCTCTCCATAGAGATTTTGAATTAAAGTTAGGCCATCCTTGTAGGAATTTTGATAGAGATTCATTCCTTATAGTAGTTCAACCAATAGAGGAAATGAGCCAATCCCAACATTCAACCACAAAAGGACACCATAGAAGATGATTCAGAGATTCCTCATTCTTTAAGCACATTAGACAAATGCTAGGGCCAATAATACCATACTTCTTTAATCTATCCCCTGTAAGAATTTGTTCATGTAGGAAACTCCATAAAAATGCTCCAACTTGTGGGGCTACACATTTCTTCCAACATAGCCTAGCCCGCCAATCTTCTCTTACCATCATTTTATTTTGAATATTATATCCTAGTTTTACCTTATACTCTTTTGAATTTGAAGCATACTAAATGAATTTGTCTTATTTCATAGATAATGATATTTCCTTTGCTTGAGTTTCACTTCTAAGATTGGTCCAGCCCAATCAGGAATAGACAAATCTACCTCCTGAAGCCACTCAAAGAGGCCATTACCATTCATAGTTTCTTTAACATAGTTGAAAACAAAAATCCCATTAATATTTCATGTTTCCCCTATCCAATCAAAATCATCAAAAAGTTTGGAGAGGGTATCATACCCATTCTAAGAATCTCATCAAAATCGAGCCTTACATTCGTTGCCAACTTTCCATGTTAGGTGGTTTGTTAAGATATGCCTGCTATCCCAAATGAATCTCCATATGGTCAAGCTACTTGATGAATATGCAATGGTTAGGATTCTACTTTTGTCATCACTATCTCAATAACTTTTCCTCATAATATTACACCATACTTTATCTAGGTGCTTATAAATCTTCTAGGTGAGTTTGACACCTAATACTGAGTTTTGTAGCTCCATGTGTCTAAGGCCAACCCAACCTTCCTCCTTCATTAAGCATGAAGTATCCTAGTTAATTAATGGGATCTGCCTAACATCCTTGGACCCTTCCCAAATGAACTTTTTTAGAAATACCTTTCCAATGTCTTGATATCTTTGGGTGATAGTTTGAAACATGACATGACATATATTGGTGCAATAGAGAGAACTTACTTAATCAGTTGAATCCTACTAGCTAATGAAAACCACTCATCCTCAGATTTTTTTGTGCATTTGTTAATAAGCTCCTCCCATAGTGTGGTTTTAGAGGCACCCAAAAATAGGGGTACTCCTAAATATTTGGAAGGTAGAGTCTTGATCAAGTATCTAATGATATTTTCTATCTTTTTTGGTGTAGGCTTTTTAGTATTGAAGAATATGATTTTGGATTTCTTGATATTGAAATTTTGATTAGATGTTGTTGTGTAATCATCCAAGACCTTTTTAATTACTTTTGTTTGCAAATTATGACTGGCTCACAGGCTCCAATTCCTCATCTATTGATATGCTAGATCATTTTTTTTGACTTCTTAACCTTTTAATGAATCCGCTAAGTGATTCAGCCATTCTTACAAATAGAAAAGGTGAGATGGGATCACCTTTTCTCATATCATTTGTACTATCAAAGAATCCAAACCTGGATCCATTGACTGCTACTAAAAACTGTGGGGTAGTGATACATGCCTTGATAATATTTATTCGGTGCTTATTAAATCCAAAATTCTCCATAATTTTGAATAAAAAAGGTCCAACATACCTTATCACATGCCTTTCCAATGTCGAGTTTGATTATCATTCCTTTCATTTATATCCACTACCATTGAATGTAGTGTCTTCATTGTGAGTATGATACTATCTACAATATGCCATCTAGGTGTGAACTCATTTTTGTCCATCAAAGATTAGTTTGTCTATAACCGTTTTCATCCTGTTTGCAAGGGCTTTGGAGATGATTTTGTAAATAGTATTACAAAGTGCAATTATATGGAAATTGTTCATTGTTATACACTATGTTTTCTTTGGGATCAATACCAATAATGTATATTTCAAATCTTTAACAAGTTTATGACTTATCCTAATATCCTTTACCACTTTCAAGATATTAGTTCTTAAAATACTCCAACACATCTGATAGAACTTAGTTGGGAATCCATCAAGTTCAAGAGTCTTGTCTGGATGTAACTGAAAGGTAGCTTTCTTAATCTGTTCTTCTGTGAATGAACCATTCAACATGTTGTTGTCCTCACTACTTATAAGTTGCAAGATTGATTCTAGCAGTCTATTCCAAAGACTGGTATCTAGGAGGCATCTTGAGCCAATAATAGATCGAAAATATAAAACAACCTCTGCCCCAATACCATCTTTGTCTTTACACCACATGTCATCCTCATTCCTAATTTCCTCTATTTGATTTTTTTTCCTCCTAGCTTTAACTAAAGTATGGAACTATTTTGTGTTTGAGTCTCCTGCTTTGATCTAGTTTTCTCTTGATTTATCTCTCCAATACAATTCTTCTCTTGCTAACAATTTTGAATGCTTTTCCTTTAGAGATTTTCCTTTAAGTTTTATTCTCTGAACATCCCATCTCTAATAATATTTTCATTGAGGGTATCTAACTCTTCTTCCACCTTTATTTTTTCCTCAAGGATATTCTTGAAGATATCTTTATTCCAAGTACACGGGTTTCCTTTTAGAAATTGTATTGAAGTAGAAACTATTGGTACCCTGGTAAATGTTATTCTCTTTCCACCAAATTGTAATGTTGTCTAGTATTGATTTATCTCTCCACCATATACTCTCAAATTTGAAAAAACCATAACCTATTTTATGACTTATTCCCAATTCTAGTTGGATAGGGAAGTGGTCTGATACTGAAATTGGGAAAATAGAGGAGGAGAACATTGCAATTTTCAATAACCATTTTGGTCCAACAAAAAAATGATCAAGTTGTTTTGCAATGTTTGTAAATCCAATCTAGCTATTTGTCCATTTGTATTTCCCATTTTCGGGGATGAAATCTATAGCTTCTATTTAATCCACAAATGCTCTAAAATGTAACATGATTGTAATGATCTTATTCAAACCACCACTTTTCTCTGAGAGGTCCAAATCACATTGAAATCTCCTCCCATAACATACTTGCCACACCTCAGGCCTCAAATGCAAGTTTTTAATTCGTTCATACCACAAACTTTTCCTTCATTCAAATTAGGCCATATACATTAAAAAGTGGTAATTATAGATTGGCAATTCTATAGTTTGCCATACATAACATCCAATTTTTACTAGGTTCCAAGAGTCTTGATTCCACATAATACCAAGTCCACTAGCCTATCCAATAACTTCTCGAAAGACTTCGTCTTAGACCTTACAATATTTTACAAATTCAAATCCATCTTCAATATTGATCTTGGTCTCCTATAGTAGAACAATGTTACTTAACAATTTTTCCATATGGCATTTGACCATCCTTCTTTTGTTAGGGGCGAAAAGGCCCTTGACATTCCGTGTAAGGATTTTGATTGTTTCCCAAGGGATAACTTGTCTCCCTTGGTTTTCTTAAGGAAACCTATAACACTGAGCAGTCCCATATTTGAGGCTTCCTCTCCTCTTTTTTGCTTGCTGGTTGTCCTGCCTTTGTTCTTCTTAACTTTTCCCAAAATCCTTGTGGTTGATTCGATGATACTTCTGGGGTCCACAATTCCCAACTCCTCATCCAATTGTTCTTCCTCTGAGGTCCATTCTCCTTCTGACAATTCGTTCTCCTTAATTTCTTCAAATATTAATTTTGGACAGTTGTTCGCTAATGAAATTACCTCAAAAGCCTTATTATGTGCTATAATTTAATGGTTATCCGTAATTGCTTCATTATTGGCTCCATCGATTTTTTCTTGATTTTTGATATTCGAATTGGGGGGTATTAAGAAGAGATTTGAAATTTTCTTTTTTGGCAAACTAGTTTGCAACCTTTTCTCCTATGTTCGATTATTCATGGGAACCCATTTGTTCTTCTTAATAGGCACTATTCTACAATTTTCCACCATGTGATCTCACTTCTTGCATCTAAGACATAAATATTTTTCTTCTTCAACTTTCACATTTTGTATCCAGGATTCACCCTCTACCAATAGTCTTATTTGTTCTATAATTCTATAGACAATAACAAGTTTGATACGAGCAAATAGGTATGGATCTCTGTTTGCTATCTCTGCATCTATGCCAATTAGGGTTCTAAGGGATCTGCCAATTTTTTTCTAAAGCCTCTTCTGACCAATATTCCATTGGGAATTGTTCAATCTTATCCATACCGATTTTTTAGATGGCTCTAATTTTAGGGGATTGAAGTTTTTGTGCCATTTTTGCATATACAGGGGAAAGCCGTTGATTGCACATAAGCCTCCTAGAATTCTTGTTCTTTCTTCTTCTATGGCAAAGACCACAATAAAAAACCCTTTGGGTAGGAATTTTGTAATTTCCTCTGTTTGCCATGATTTCTTGATCCATTCACAAATTTTCTCTCTTTCTAATCTGGGACTGATGAGGCGATAGATAATGGTTAAATCTTTCAGGAAACCTAAATCAACCTCAACTTCCTCAGTTTGATTGATAGAGAATAGATGGTCACACTTTGTATGCTAACCTTGACTGCCTTCTTTTGATCCACTTGTCGAAGTCAAATTCGGAGAAGGGACTTTGTGTTCCCCTCTGGAACCCTTGTTTGCATTTTCACTTTCATGCATTGTGTGAGCTAATATATAAAAATATTTATTATCAAAAGCAATTTCTCATAATTTTAATTTATTAAAAACATAAAATAAAGAAACTATAAGAAATTGTGATTAAAATAATTAATAATATAATTAAAATTTACATCTTTTAGTTTAAAATATTTAAAAAATTAATAATAAAACATAATATTTAATAAAAGATAATGAATATTATATTTTTAAATCTATGAATTCTAAACCTTTCATGAATTTAAAGTTAAATAAATTATATCATATCTAGAGCTTTAAATTTCATTCAACATTGTCTCTCTTTGATCAACATTTACAAAATAGTTATAATTTATGTTTAATATCATTCACATTCAAATGTACTTATTAAACTTCATCATATTTAAATCTTTAATTCCCATTTTCGTTGATCAACATTTGCAACATATTTCTATTTTTTGTTTAATTAAATTCTTCTATTCTAATTTTTGTGATTAAAATAATTAATAATATAATTAAAATTTACATCTTTTAGTTTAAAATATTTAAAAAATTAATAATAAAACATAATATTTAATAAAAGATAATGAATATTATATTTTTAAATCTATGAATTCTAAACCTTTCATGAATTTAAAGTTAAATAAATTATATCATATCTAGAGCTTTAAATTTCATTCAACATTGTCTCTCTTTGATCAACATTTACAAAATAGTTATAATTTATGTTTAATATCATTCACATTCAAATGTACTTATTAAACTTCATCATATTTAAATCTTTAATTCCCATTTTTGTTGATCAACATTTGCAACATATTTCTATTTTTTGTTTAATTAAATTCTTCTATTCTAATTTTTGTGATTAAAATAATTAATAATATAATTAAAATTTACATCTTTTAGTTTAAAATATTTAAAAAATTAATAATAAAACATAATATTTAATAAAAGATAATAAATATTATATTTTTAAATCTATGAATTCTAAACCTTTCATGAATTTAAAGTTAAATGCATTCAAATTTAAATATAATTACTAAATTATATCATATCTAGAGCTTTAAATTTCATTCAACACTGTCTCTCTTTGATCAACATTTACAAAATAGTTATAATTTCTGTTTAATATCATTCACATTCAAATGTACTTATTAAACTTCATCATATTTAAAACTTTAATTCTCATTTTTGTTGATTAACATTTGCAACATAATTCTATTTTTTGTTTAATTAAATTCTTCTATTCTAATTTTTGTGATTAAAATAATTAATAATATAATTAAAATTTACATCTTTCAGTTTAAAATATTTAAAAAATTAATAATAAAACATAATATTTAATAAAAGATAATGAATATTATATTTTTAAATCTATGAATTCTAAACCTTTCATCAATTTAAAGTTAAATGCATTCAAATTTAAATATAATTACTAAATTATATCATATCTAGAGCTTTAAATTTCATTCAACATTGTCTCTCTTTGATCAACATTTACAAAATAGTTATAATTTCTGTTTAATATCATTCACATTCAAATGTACTTATTAAACTTCATCATATTTAAAACTTTAATTCCCATTTTCATTGATCAACATTTGCAACATAATTCTATTTTTTGTTTAATTAAATTCTTCTATTCTAATTTTTGAACATCATATGTAAACAAAAAAATTGAAAGTAGTTCAACAATTTTCATAGTATCGATAAATTGATTATTTTGACAGCAATTCTTAAAATCAACTACCACATTAACAATAAGTGAAACAACATTTAATAAAGATTAATGAACAATCATATAATTTTAATCTATTTTATAACGATTTTTAATTTTTATTAAGGAAAAATATCAATGGATTCAATACATTCAATTTCTTTTATTACGTCGAAGGCATATTACACTCACATAATGGATGCACAAATTTGTGTTAATAAAAACTAAAAGAATTAAATTTGTTGGTTTGTGACACTTAAATGATGAAAAACCCAACTTTTTTTTATAATTTATTCTCTCCTCACAACTACCACTCACTTTGAGTTTAACTATTAATCAATTATGTCTATCTCCATCATACAAAGAGTTAACTATTAATCAATTATGTCTATCTCTATCATACAAATATAAATAATATAGTAATATCTTTATAATAATTTAATATTAATCATAGTATCTTAATATAGTATTAATTATAATATAATTATTTTTTATGTGGAATAATGAACACATGATATATTTCAACGCACTTTACCTATATTTCTCTAAAGATAGGTATACTAGTTGTTATTACGTCGAAGGCGTATGTCACTCACATAATGGATGTACAAATATGTGTTAATAAAAACTAGAATCATAAAATTTGATGTGTTTGTGACACTTAAATGCATGAAAACAAAAAACAAAAAATATTTTATTTATTTTCTTCTCTCAACTACCACTCACTCTAAGTTTAACTATTAATTTATTCTATCTATCTCCATCATACTAATAGTTAACTTCGTAATTATGTCAATCTAATATAATAATAATAATAATATAAAAATATGATAATATAATAATAATAATTAGTCTTCAGATAATCAAATAAAATAACTTAACTTAAACTAAATAAATTAAATTAAATAGCTTAAATTAAATTAAATAATTTAAATAGATTAAACTAAATAACTAAAACAAAATTAAGTAACTTAAATTGAAATCAAGTAACTTAAATTAAATTAAGTAATTTAAACATAGTAAAATTTAAACTAATTAACATTTAAAAATTACATAAAATTTAAATAAAACAACTTAAATTAAATAAAATTTTAATCAAATAAAATAAAATAAAATAAAATAAAGTAACATAAATTAAATTAAATAATTTAGACATAATAAAATTTAAGTGAATAAGATTTAAGAATTCTATAAAAGGTAAAAAAACAAATATAACAAATTAACATAAATTAAATAAATAAAATAAAATTAAATAACTTAAATTAATTAAATTAAATAACTAAAGAAAAATTCAATTAAATAGTTTTCTTTCTTTAGAAAAAGAAGAAACCAATGTTAAGTTTATTTACATGCATCATTTAAATTAATAAATTAAATTAACTAGTTTAAATTAATTAAAATTAAGTAACTTGAATAAAATAAAATAATTTAAACAGTAAAATCTAAACTAATTAAAAGTAAGAATTGTATAAGAATTAAAAAATCAAATAAACAATTTAACTTAAATTAAATTAAATTAAACAAATTAAATTAAATTAAATATCTTAAATGAAATGAAATGAAATTGTTTTCTTTATTATACTTGTCGTAGGCAATACTATTGCATTCAATGAAGCTCAATTAGTCAATTAATTTGCACCAATCTCAAGACAATTTTTTTTTTTCAAAATAAACTTTGTTTTTAATAAAGTTGAATGCATATTTTTAAATTTAATAACTAAAAAATTTATTTATCTACAATTTTATTGGTCTAACAAGTTTTGTGTTGGGACAAAATTTTCGGATTTACTATTTTTAATGCTTTTTGGCAAAATTTTTTTCCCCCTTTTCTCATTAGACATGGAAATAGTGGGAAGGGATATATTATTATTTCTAATGCTTTTCTACGCAAGTCTTTTCACTGTTCGGTAATGCTTTTTCACATAAGTTTTTACTGGGCACTTCTCCAAATCCTACCATGCTAATGTCTTGGCATTTCTAAATTCGTCATTCACCATTTTGTCCCATGTAACAACTAGAATTGTGCCTAAATGCCTCTAAAACTCAACATAATGGCACAACAAATGGCAGCAAATTCAAAAAAGTAGGAAATTTCAGGTTTTAAAACTTCCTTAGCACAATGAAGGCATTGATAAATTTCCCGCATTTCTTATTGATCTCCTAATACACTTACTAATAATCTTACATGTGCGTGTATCTCACAATCTTAAACCCTTTTTGGTAATATATGCTCTATCTTCCATGAATAAACACAATTATAAAAATATACGCATTATTGAATCTAGAGTCTTATCATATTGTTTATAAAACAAGTATACATCTACACGTATTTCACAATCTTAAACCATTTTGTATAATATATGCTCTATCTCTTGTTGAATAAACACAATTGTACAAACATGTTATTATTCTCATGAATTTAGAGTCTTATCATATTGTTTAAAACATAGTTATATAAAAATATCCATCTCCATATTTCTATTTGATTAATAACCAAATTCACATGCATTTGCTTTGTACATAAAGGAAAAAAAAAACTTGTCTTTGGAATTTTGAAAATAATTTGTTCAATTTGCGCACACATCCTCTGAAACAAAATCAAAATTTTAGAAAGCCCAAATCATATAAAAGGAAGATTTTGAATAGACTTCAAATTTTATGTATATACATATATATGCAGTATAATTAAATCCCTCATACTTAACTAAAATTAGTTTGTCAACCATAAAATCCCCATCTAAAATAGAGGATTCTCTTCTGAGAAAGAAATTGATTTGTCAACCATTTGTCTTTGAACACTGTTGTCCATCGCCATGGCATCCCTTCCTGAGGCAACTGGTGTTTCCAAGATAGGATGTAAACAATTGCACACCATATAATTATGCATGCAACTCTTCTACAAATTTGGAGTCTGAGCATTATGGTTGTTCGATAGAAGTGAACTATATGAATTATTTCATCTTTGTTCAGTCATTCCAATACCATATGGACCTCCTTTCAGAGATGCATTCAACTGATTTCTATAATTGCCATATGGAACTTCTTTCATAGATGAATACAATTGATTTCTATAACTTTCATATGGAACTTCTTTCACAGATGAATTCATTCTATAACTTCCATATGGAACTTCTTTCACATATGAACTCAACTGATCTCTGTAACCACCATCAACATTTAGAGATACCTGCTCAAAAGTGCTATGTGGATTTGTAGTACCCATTTGAGCCCAAGCCAAATTAGGCACAAAGATATTGTTGTCAAGACAAGGTGTATAGAAATTATCTATTTGATCATAAAAATAATTTGCAATCCCTGCATGACACTTGTTATCTTCATGTAGCTCAAGGACTTGATTATTGTTCTTTTTAATTCTATGGGTGTTTTAAAAAACTAATTCTTTTGGAACTTGAATGAAAGATAGTGTAATTGTTGTTGTTGTTCATAGCTTGTGCATTCTGCAGAAGAGAAGCATTGTTACAGTAAGTGTATGAAGATAGGAGTTTATAATTGAGACATAATTTTTAGATCCCACATCCAAATTTTAAAAATTAATATGTTTTGGAAAGGTAAGAGGACAAAGAATAAGTCCCAAAAAATTCATTCCAAGAATCTCAATCATTTCAGAGTAGTTTTATTTGCAATACAACTCACTAACTTCTATTAGATTAGCTGGTTGGGCAAAAAAACTAAACTTATTATTTACAAATTGTAGAGGGCACACTGTGCGAGCCAAGAGTCACTCAAAGGATGATCAACAAAAAAATATTCAAAAGCAATTCAAGATTTTCCTCAACATGAATGCTACGTTTGTCAAAGATTATAATTTGGTCATAACATAAATAAACTTACCAAGCGAGAACGAGAAACCTATGAAAGGTTCACTAGCCTGAGAATTGTAGATTCCATAGTAAATGTTTGCAAACATTATAAACAAATGTTACAAAATGGTAGCCTACCACTCTTTCCTACACCACAATTCAGAAGGTGAAACAAGCCTATTAATATTTTGTCATCTATATCAGAACTTGAAGAATGACATATCGCCACATCTTGCTTTTGCACAAATTAGACAATGGGGACATAAAAGGTCTCAAATTGGATTAACCGGTTCTATTATTAATGTGCCTACAAATATAAGCATTGCTTCCATGTTCAATAAATGAGACAATAACAATTGTTGTTGCATTAAAGAGGAAATTAGAATACAAAAATCCATATTAAATTGGTGTTGTTCATCCTAAACTAATCATGAAAGCATTAAAACTTTTATGCAAAAGACAATTATATAGAAAAGAAAAAATATCAATAGACAACACTTGGAAAACAAATTTTCAAAAAGAAAAAACTACAAATTGTGAATTAAAAGTTGAATATGGTGATAGCGATTCAAATAGTGAAGAAATTGATAATAGTGATGAACTAGAAACACAAACCAATACACTTGTACACGGATTTATAGAATCTCAGTTGATATATGACTTGCATCATAAAATAATTGAAATAGAACCCGGTGAAGGAAATCAACCACTTGGAATTTTGAAGGATAGGTACGTAGAAGAAATGAACTTTTCCTACTCTATTTTTTGGTGATGCAAGAGATATAGACATAACAGAAAAAATTTAAGTATCAAAAAATTGCTCAATGGGAGATTTTACGCTCAAGTGGTGATTTTGCAACTCATACAACAAATCTATTTTTCAAAGTCGTGTGAATAATCATAGACAAAATTATTCCAAGTATATTAATAAGAATTAGAAAAGGTCAATTGAAAGGACAAGCCTACTTGCAAAAGATGTTAAGCACAAACCAAATTTAGAAAAAAAAATTAAAATCAGACATTGGATACATGGATTTCAAGCATATTCGTATCTCTCCAGATTATCTACAACAAACAAAAAAATGTATTTGCAATGATAAGACAACAAGGTCCTCCAACTTTCTTTTTGACCTTCTCAAGTGCAGAGCATGCATGACAACCATTAATATCAACTTTAACCATGTTGTACAAAACTGGACAAGCAAAGAAATTTTTTGAACAAGAACATGAAATTGAGATTAACTTGCTTATTTGAAAAGATCCAGTCACTTGTACTCATTATTATAGACATAGAATTAGTTGCCTTAAAAAATTATTGCTTAGCGATGACACAATTCTAGGACATATCAATGATTACTTCTTTGTCATAGAATTCCAAAATAGAGGAAATGAACATGATCATACTTTAATATGGGTTAAAGATGCTCCTATATTTGGAAAATAAAAAAAATTAGAAATAGAACTGTAGATACTGAAAAATTGTCCTATGTCTTCGTCGACACTTTTCACTAACCTTTTTTTTCTAAACTAATTAAATAATTTTAATTATTTAATTAGTACTAATTTTCTTCTAATTTCCTATAATTAAATAATTCTTAATTATTTAATTATTGTTCTTCTAAGCTATTAATTAAATAATCTTCATTATTTAATTAATGTTCATCATTATCTCTTTCTAATCAATTAATCTTGATCTTAATTGACTAATCCTAACTATTCCTCTTTGATTAAATAATTCACTCAATTATTTAATCCCTTTATTCTAAGATAATTGTTTTTCCATGATTAAATAATTATTTATAATTATTTAATCCCTTTCTCCAATTATTCTAATAATTACCATGTGTGAGAGAAATAAATGATTTTTCTTTATTTATTTATGACCCCACTTAACTCTTCCACTTTCTAATTTCTATCTCCCTTTAACTCTTCCATCTCCTTTCACTTAACTCTTCCACCTTCCAATTTTCATTCCCACTTATCTCTTCCACTTGCTAATTTCTATCTCCCTTTAACTCTCCATTCAAATTTTTCATCACTACTCATTTCCTCCACTTTCATTTTGGCATATTTTAGTGAGAATAAATACTTCCAATAATCATTTTCACTCATCTCTATTTTATTTGGCACATTTTTGTTGAAAACGAATATTTCCAATAATCATTTTCATTTAACTCTTTTCATTTCTATTTCTTCCTCAACATTGGAAATGCAATTTCCTTTTTATCAACCATTTTCATTTAAATCTTTTCATTTCTATTTCTTCCTCAACATTGGAAATACAATTTCCTTTTTATCATCACTTGACATGTCCTCTCGTTTAATCTCGTCCATTGATTACTTTCAATCTCAAATCAGTCTCAATTTTTTTTTATAAATTGAGCCCTTTTGTCATTGATTTTCAACTACATTTCGAGTATCTTTATGCTATCAAAATCATTTTGCTATCATTTTGTCATTATCTTTCTTTCAATACACTTGTGTTTGTAGGTGAGAGCCACATCCATTTGAAGGAGAAAGAAGAACAATGGAAGGGAATGGAAGAAGCGCTTGCGCTGGTTTGCATTTTTTTTAAGTGTTTTGTTTCCATACTTCTATTGAATGTGTTAGGATTATATTTCATTGCATTTTAGCTTTTGTGGTTGACCTTTTTGTGTTATGATTTACTTTGCCTATTTCCTACCTCACAAGAACAATTTGTTGACAAGCATATAACATGCAACACAAAAATACTAAATGAAAGACTTGGTAAGCTACATTGACACTACCACACAAGAAGTTTTAAAAAATTAAAAAGACACATTGGAGATTTAATTTTCTTCTACCACCAATGAGAAAAATAATAATACTTGAACCAATAATAGCAACTGATGAAACTATAACAAATAATGCTATTAAAATATCCAAATTTCTAAAACAAAAAATCTATGATGAATCTATGAGTTTCAAATTTTTTTTAACTGAAATAAACATGAATGAAGACAACTACATAAAAGCAATACAATCGACATTAACAAAATCAACAATTTTCCTAAAACGATATCCACAACATATTTGGAATAATAATTTTGCTAAAAAAATACCTAAATTGTGGGAAGAAAATACTGATGCACAATTTGTCCTAAATGCATATGTTGCTACAGCATATTGTTCGTCATACATGACAAAAATTGACAAATCTATGACAATGTCGTTCAAACAAATACAAAGAGACCATGAAACAACAAAAAATGATGCTATACAAATGATTCGTACCCTCTAAAATACTACGCTCAACCTACAACAAATATCCTCTCAACTTGCAATACATATAGTACTTTCACTACCTTTAAATTCAAGTTCAAGAATGTGCATGTTCATTGACACATCTACACAAGGAGAATGCACATTTATTCTAAAGTCTAACTCAATTTTAAAAATGGAACCTGTAATACCCACTTTTACTCAAGCGAACATCACTAAAAAGTAGCAACAATTTTTTTTTTAAGCAATCTCATATTACAACATTACTAAAATATTATGACTATACACACTATAACATAATGAATTTTGATTTAAGCAACACTCAACTAACAAACCTATCACCTCATACCTAAGATTTATCTTCCCGGTACAACACATGTCTCGACTTGTTGCACATTCCTGCACACACGTCTACACCACTAGATGCACACATTAGATCTATCAGATGTTAGATATCTGTTTAACATGTTAAACCATACAATGAATTTAACTAGATCAAACATCTCCATTGAACTCATGAGGGTAAACATATAACTTAGGAAGAGTGACAAGACTAGACAACTCAGAAGAGCCAGACCTAAGGGCTAGTCCTACACTCTCGAGGGCTCATCATAGATGGCCTTACCTACGTGAAAGCTTAGAGACTTCATAGTTTGACTTTAAAAATCATAACAAAAGTGGGTACACAACTCTTTCTAGGGTCTCCTACCCCAGATAGTTCTCTCGTCAGTTGCCACCCACTTAGGTGAAACAAAGATGAAGTCCTAGATAACCTGATATAAAGGTTATTGTACAACAATTTCCCTACAAAACTACACCAAGGATCCCAAACCACCGACTCCAACACCAATATAAACCAATATGATACCTTGGCGCATTAAGAATATTTAAAGTGCTAGTTATATAATTTACATCTGACATTTTGAACTAGATTAAAACCAAAGAAATGCATCACTAAAATACTCACACCTAATTCTACATTAATGAATCTTAATTCAATATAATATTCTCATACAATAATATATTTGGGATAGCTATTGCTTTTAAAGGATAGCCTCTAACATATAGAATTAATACTCTTCCTCTCATTTCCTATCGACTCTTTGCGTCTTAAGGACAAACATTACTTAATGCTAAACTAAAGGTAACATGTCCATAATTAAAAGGTTTACATACTCAACTAACTACCTCAACCCAAATGGAATTCAAGTACACGATTCACCTAATATACAAAAAACACTTTACTCGATACTAAAGAACCATAAATCAACAAAGATTCTTCTAGATCACTTTCTAAATTTAACATCCACCCATTTAATAAGATTAACCGGATATAAACATTTTCCCTAACATTGAAAGTCCTTAACTATAATTTACTCTTCTACAAACAAGAGAACCATAACAAATATAAAAGAAACTAATAAAACCTCATCTATAGACATATGATTTCTATTGTCTAAATGTATTAATAAGTTTACTAATAATAAAATCAATATTTAATAATCCAACTAATCAATACACAAGGATAACAAAAAATCTCTCCCGAGTAAATACATACACACTTCCACACTCATCTTGGTTAGGAGAAAAAAAAACTCTGAATACTAATCCAAGCACCATAATCTAAAATTATGAATTATGCATCACCAATATACTCCTCAAAAAATAATTATTTTATTTTATTTAAAAACCCCAAATAATTTCATTTCATTTATTCCAAATCAATATAATACAATTTCATTTTATTAACCCAACTTAAACATATATATATAAATTTCATTGAAACTAAATTAAATATAAACTAATTTAATTTCAAGAACCCAATTACATATATCTAAATTCCTTAAAACAAACTAATTAAATTTTGATTAATCCCAAAATAGTTAAAAAAAAAACATTAAAATAGGATTAAAATAAATATTTATTATCCCTTATCATATGAAATTGTTTGCAAGTGAAATTAGAATCATTCCATATATTACAATGTGATTTTTGCTTCAAAATAGTAGAATGAATATTTATTCTATTTTATAAATAATCATGAAGTGACAGTAGAATTATTTCTATATTTGATGTGACTTTTTTTTTATAAAATTAGAATAAAAATTTAAATTCATCTTATCATGAGAAATAGTTAACAAATGAAAATAAAATCTTTCTATTTTTACGTCGAAGGCGTTCCCTTTATGAAGTTTATCAATTCACTTTATAAATCAATGGTTTATATTTTATAAGGGCTCTTGCAAGACGATGGAAAGCTTTTTAACCATTAGATTTTCCAGTCACCATTTTCCTTTTTGAGTATTCATTGATCCATTTTCTGATGCTGTACTCGTCCGTTAGAGGCCATTCATGACTCATATTTAGATAGCGTGGCAGAGCTTAGCATACGACAAAAATTAGTGTGATATCGTCTCACATATTTTCTCCCCTGCATTCATTCATCGCATCTCTCTGCTACAACACAAGTACTTTGCTACTAGATTTTCCTCTCCTTACAAGTTTACTTCTCTTTTACCTCTTGCTTATGTTGAAGAACAAATTCTCCATATTTAAATGTTGAATTTCTTTTTTCTTGCTTATGTCAATGATTGACAAATTCTCGAAAACTGCTATTTAAATGTTGAATTTCTCTTTCTCTTGCTTATTTTCAATAACAAATTTTTAGAAATGGTTATCCGACATGATTATAGCCTCAGCTCAATTTTGAAAGGAAAACCAAACTACATAATGTCTCGAGGTTGAGAAAACAACTTACTTTTCTAGAAGAAATATCATTATACATTTCAACTTCTCCATTGTAGAAAATCGTTAGTTAGGGAGACAATGGTCGATTGGTACTTGTAGTAGCTTCATATATTTCAATTTCTCTATCCAACAAAGCCGATTGGCTATCGTCCTATTTATAGTTGGATTGAAACCCTAGAGAATGCCGCGGAAATAGATCTAGGGTCTTAATTCCATCAGAAACCCCAATATGACTTTCTTTGTGAAAAATTTCTGAATCGCTCAAACATCCATGTGAGAGCACTTGTTGCAGTATATGAGGTCTTATCTTTCTTAGGCATGATTGCATCACTGCATACATTAACAGCCCAAAGAATATGAGTATTAATGGAGGAATCCTTTATAAATTGTGTAAGATGAAATTGGTACATTGAATAAGATAACTTACATTGCGTGTGCAGAATTTGTTGGTGGCAATCCGTGGCAGAATCCAATTGAGGGCTATGATTCTTATCACTTCCAATTCCCAAGAAATCAATTGTGAAGAGCTGAGGTTGAGACATCTCCTTTAAAAGAAACGTAAGTCACTGCCAAAATTGATAGAGTTGTGTACTATAATGAGGGTGTAAGAATGGTATGGTATATAAAGAAAAAAAAAGAAGCCACTGTAAAGCAATGGCTATCATTTGGTATCTCAAAAATGTGAAACACGAATCACGAGGAGAAATTTGCAAAGCTTAAAAAGAACATGAGGAGAAGACACTGGTTTGTACAACAATAATTGTCACCGACGTGATATCGCTCCAAGTGGGTTTTTTGATTTTATCTGAATAGAAGATTTTTAACATCCACTATGGTAAAATGAAGTTGGTATTTGATGGTCTATGTGACCTCTTTTGTAATAATCCACCATAATTAACTCAACAAAATTGACCATTCTTTTTTTTTTTTTTGTTTAATTTAATCATTGTGTTTGATTCAATCACATACTCTGGGCATCCATCCATTTGGATTAGGCATTCATCCATCCGAGATGAGCATCTAACCATATGGGTTAGGCATTTGTTCATACGGGACATAAGATTTCATCTATCCAATATGGGATAGGCATCTACCCATACGAGGTAGGCATCTATCCAATCGGGATAGGCATCTACCCATGCGGGGTAGGCATCTATCCAATCAGGATAGGAGGTGCTCTAGCCAGAGACTTAGACTCATCGGGACCATTCGGGTCCTGAGCCACTCACTAAGTACTACACTCTTCTAACAAAAGTGCACTGAGGTCACCATCCTTAGGAGTAATTAAATAACATAATACAAGCTTGAATTCCGCCTTGGAATTTGGCTTAAAGCCTCGGGAAGTCAAGCGAATCCATACGGGATTCCTTCTGAGTATGCATTGAATTACTTTTTCCCATTTTAATTATCTTTCAAATTAGGATTCTATTCAATCCTTCTATACCAAGCCTAGACCCCACCCACAAATGCCTGAGTACGAGGGACAACTCCATCCCAAGATTGCCTACATACCCGCTTCGGCACAGGATCAAGGCGTAAAGTATGTAGTTCTATTTTCTACTCTATGGTTTGATGTAAACTGATTAGTGGGTACACAACCCTTTCTAGGGTCAATGTCCCAGACAGTTTCTCTGCGGTTGCTACCCCACGGTGGTAGCACTTAAACAAAGGCTCAAGATGGCCTATTGTTTGTGGCCTAACAACTACATCCTAACACCTATCATGAGCATCACCCTTGACCAAATTGTCAATCACCAATATCTCTTCAAGATAAAAATCAATTTCATAAAAGCATTTTACTTAACCAACCCTAAAGGGGTTTACTATAGTTTAACTCAGCGGATGAAATATTGTTTTAGAGTTATCTTATTAAATTATCGATCCAAGGGGGATTACCCGCCCCTTGGATTTTAACTTCCAAGTGTCCCTTAATACTCCCCGATGATTTATAGGGACGATGTCACAGACGTCGTTGATGTAGCTTTATTAGGCATTAAGTGCAGTAGTTCAACATGATGACATTACCCATAAGCGTGACCTAGAGGCACCGCATATACCGAACGCTACTATGTTTTGGTTTCCATCTTCCTTTATTTAGTTTTCTAACTACGAGCTATGAAAACATCATACTTGAAAACAGCTACTAATTGAATGCACAAAATTTAATTAATTGAAATAACTACTTGAAATATAACTTGCATAACAATGACCATCATGAAATTTGCATATTAATAGTTACATGTGTACTTGCATGAAAATGTCAATAAATGTAATTATTCTATAAGTAATTTGTATGTTATAAGAATAGTGCAATTTGCATGAAAACGTCAATAAATGTAATTAATCTATAATTAATTTGCATTTTATAAGAATAGTGCAACTTGCATGAAAACGTCAATAAATGTAATTAATCTATAATTAATTTGCATGTTATAAGAATAGTGTATCTTGCATGCATGATTAAGCAATCCAAAAATAGCGATTAAATTTAGGCATTTGATTCGAATCATATTAATGTGAATTATTTGCTTAATGCCAGCTAAGTGCCCCAATGGATCTTAATAGATCGAAAGATTCTAATTATAACATTTGATATAATATAATTTACAAGTATTTATTGTAGATAAGTTAATCATGAATTTATTCCTCAATAATCCCCAATATTTATAAATTTTCTAAGTTAATTTAATAACTTAAAGTTTATACTAAGGAAAAGAAAATTAACGATTTCAAATTTGCAATTTATACATTTATTTCTAAATTGTATTTTATACATCTATATAAAAAAGAAACTAAATAATATAACGAAAAAAAAAACATGGCGAATTGTTAATGTTTAATAATCAATAGGGGGGGGGGGGTGGGGACCACGGGTCCCATCACCCCTGTGGTCCTGCATGCGCAGTCCCGTAGGGTTGAGGGGACACCGTGGGCCCCTCCACTGCCGTGACAGTGACCACAGGGGTAGTGGGGGGTACCACTGTCCCCTTCGGCGGTTACAATAACCGTCGCCCCTGTACGCCTCCATGCATAGCTCAAATAATTTTTGAAGTCCGTGAATTACTTGCAACATTAAAATATTTTAACTCTTGAAATAAATTTAATATAATTATAATGGAACATTTATATATTTTAACATTTGAAATAAACTTTATATATATATATATATATATGGTTTCATATTCCCAATTACTTAATGATATATAAAAACAAAAGAGAATTTATTTATGAGTCTAAGAACATGGATAAAATAGATGACCAAACAATTGTTTCAGATTGATTTTACAGTAAATAGGAGGTTAACATTTACAGAGAAAGAGAGAGCTCATTCCAACATTCACAGGGAGGGAGTTTATTTCCGGATTTCACAGGGGAATTGTTTATTTCCAGTATTCGTTTCCAGTATTCACAGGAGGATTTTATTTAACTGATATTCACAGAGTTTCAACCAATATTCACAGAGAGATTTTATTCAACTCATTTCACAGAGAGATTTTATTCAACTCATTTCATAGAGAGATTTTATTTAGCTAATATTCACAGAGGTTCAATCCAATATTCACAGAGAGATTTTATTTATTCATTCACAGAGAGAGAGATTTATTTATTTTTATATTCAATATCATCTAAGAGAAAACAGAAAAGCAAAAATTTGATTTTCTACCTTTTAAAATAGATGAAATAAGATATGCAAGAGAAATCTGCATTTGTATTTAAAAAGAGAAGAAACTATATCACTGCATTTCTTAAAGAAAACAAAAATAGATTTTTCTTCCTATCTAGAAATTGAGAAATGATTTCTTCAGAATACTATATTCAACCAAAGAATCTAAAACTATATATTTGGATAATACAAATTCCTCATATGATAAAAGGAGAGAACCTGGTTTACTAAAGCTCGAAGTTGAATCCTCTAGCTATTCTTTGATCCTTCCTTGCAACTTTGAGAGAAACCCTTCAAACAACAACTTAAAAATTCCTGCAATGAAAATGAGACTAACAAAGAGAATCCTACTTCTAAACTTGGGAAATTTTCTTCAAAACATAATCAACTCCCTTCTTTGAAACTTGCATATAATTTTATAAAAAAATTCCCTCCATTCCACTATCTGGAAAATTTAATTAAAAAGGAGATTCTTTCCCAATTTTGGACTTCATGCAAATTGATTAGACTTAGTGGGGGAGTTACATGCAAGGTGGTGGAGAATCCTCTAGAAGCTTCTTATTCTTCCTACAACATGTGCCATAATTGGATGTGGAAAATAAATAAATAAAAATAATGTATATTTTCCATGTGTGTGTGTGTGTGTGTATTATTATTTTCATTCTTTTTATAACATTTATTCAATCATTCAAATAGCTTATCCAAAAATATAATAGAATTGTATTTTAAATCCAAAAGTGATAAGGGAGGGTTGTGACATCTTTTATACTTGTTCATATAAATTGTCATGTTTTTTTATAAATATTTTAAATTACTAGAAAGTGGTAAGTAATAAGTAATCACTTGGCATTCATTAATGATGGGTTGGTTGTTATTGATGTTGTTCGTGTGTTTGGTACTCTCTTTTGGTGCAAAATCCAGAGATACTTATTTTCACATTGGGAATCCGTCCTCCATATGCCATTTAAAGTTTGGCGTGGCATTGTTTTCATGATTATCTCTGTATGCTGCTTCTTTTGGTTTGTCAGATTTTTTATGATATATCTCCTCTTTCTTTTCATTTACGGCATAAAAATTTTGGGCTTCATTTCTCTCTAGCATTTCTGCATTCACCTCTTCTCCTTTGGCATTTGTCTATAATGGCGGACCGCAAATTTCATGTCATTTGTGTCGGTTATGTTTTGGACCCTTGTGTTTCTTGTAAATTCTCTGTGTTCTGTAGTATATATATATATTTTGGTTGTAGGTGTTTTTTGGTGCAGGGGCATGTCAATTTTGGTTGCAGCAGTTCTTTATTGCAGGGCCTTCAAGATATCCCATGAAGCTGGATCTGTCCTTTGATGTTGGTTTAGTCCTCTTTCTTTTTGGAGCTCTCTTCTTCATTCACTGAGAAGCCTATGTTATTTCTTTTTCATGTCCTTACTTTGTAAATAAGCTTGCGTGCTCCTATTCTGTAAAATGAGCTTGTATGCTCCTATTTGTAAATGAGCCTGCATGTTCCTTTGTTGATCTCTATTTTGTAACTAGCTCCGGCTAGAGGATTGTTCACTACTTCTCTTCTATAGTCATGTTGATGAGCAATGACCAAAATTTTTCTTGTTGGTTCTTTTCTCTGGAAGCTCAATTTGAACCAGTTTTTAAATATATTGTAAAAAATATATATTATTAATAAAATATATCAAGTGGCATTGCCACCTTGCCAAAAAAAAAAAAAAAAAGTAATATATATGTCAAAGAGGATATGATTATTTTTTATTTTAAAAATATTTATTTATGAATGTTAAAATATTTTTAATAAGAGTATATTAAATATGAATTTAGAAACTCATTATAATAGATAAAATTTAATCTAATCTATTTCCCTATCCTTCTCCATATCTCTATATCACTCTTTGTCTATATCTCTCCCTCTCTATCTCTATATATTGTGTTATCTCCCTCTTCCCTTCCCCCCCCCCCCCCTCTCTCTCTCTCTCTCTCTCTCTCTCTCTCTCTCCTTCTCTTCCCATCTCCCTCACTCCCTCACTCCCTCCCTATCCCCCATCCATCTCTCTATCTCTACCTCTATCTTCCTCTTTATCTTACCCTTTGTCTATATGTCCCCATTATTATCCATCTCATTGTCTCCATCTCTATATATTTGTCTCTACTTATCTCTATTTGTTTGTCTCTTTATCTATCTATTTGTCACTATATCCCTCTTCCCCTCTATATCTCCTTATATCTCTATCCCCCCATCACAATATCTCACCATGAGATATGTCTCTATCTCCCCCTCTCCCTCTATACCTCTTTATCTCGTATTTTTATCTCTCGTTCTCTATCTATCTATTTTTCGATCTCCCTATCTCTTCCTCTCTACCTTTATCTCCTCTCTCCTCCTCTATAAATATAGACATCTCTCTCTCTCTCTCTCTCTCTCTCTCTCTCTCACTCTCTCTCTCTCTCTCTCTCTCTCTCTCTCTCTCTCTCTCTCTCTATTGGAAACATTACTTGGGTTTGTCAGTAAGTGATTTTGATATCTTCTTAATTAATAAGTTCTATTTCAATTTTGTTTGGATCCTTATAGGTGGATTCAAAATATCAATTTC
Organism: Cryptomeria japonica; assembly: GCF_030272615.1. NCBI lineage: Eukaryota > Viridiplantae > Streptophyta > Pinopsida > Cupressales > Cupressaceae > Cryptomeria > Cryptomeria japonica. The sequence continues at coordinate 561,264,294 of NC_081405.1, forward strand.
TAAGTGGCCTACAAATTGACCTCATGTACTACAAAAATATGTGCAAAAAAAAGACATTTTCCCTTACCAACCTTCCACATATCTTCTTTTGGCATACCCATTGCACACCAAGGTGCGATTGCTAGTTTTTAATATAAGGTAGTCTTGTTTGAAAATATATATATAGAAAGGAGATGTAATCAAAATTTATAATATAAAATAATTGGAAAATGACATGGAATCACATCTGGATGATTTTGCTCCATAAAAATAGAATAAAGATTATTTGTTTAAAATTATTCATTAAATTAATTAAAAAATGAATCCATTATTAATTAACTATTTATTCCGCTTATTTTCAATGTAATTATTTTAGATAACATGGTTAATATAAGCCATTGATTTAATATATAATGGTGCCCTGCCAGGAAACCCCGAAGGGATTAAGCCATAACACAAGAATAGAGTGCAATAATTTTCTTTTTTTTTAAGTTACACCACATTAAGATACAACAAGATATCAAAGATTCAAATTACATAGCGGAAGACATCACTAACACCTAAAGAGTTTCCCAACGAGATTACTTAAATTCCACAATTCACTTAACTCACACAATTAATCCAATAAGCTGATTATCTTAATAATGAGATAATTCTTAATCAGGATAATTTCTTTCAAAATATGGAAATATAAATCACAAGCAATGACTCATCCATTAAGATCTATTCATAATCTTCATTCAAGCTTTTCATAAAAATACAAGCCATACATCTAATATTCTAACACACTAGAATTTCATCATAAACATAAGAGATCTTTTCAAGCATACTTAATTTCCTTAACAACAACTGAATATATTCCATTACTCTAAGTTACATTCTTTCATATTCCAACTTATTGCATTTTAAAAGACGATTACATACATGCATCTACGATACATCTCATCTAAACCACTTATTCATTCGATCAAGAAGGCATTCAAGAAAGGACTGAATATAAGCATATAAAGTTAATTCCATTTATCCACTTAACCATTCTAACATAAGCTATTCATACATGATAAAGCTGAATAAGGGAAACATAAGAGAATACATCACATAACACCATAATGATCTCGGAGTTCACCCCTAAAGGGCTACATCTCCGGGTCTGCTCAACTGCAAGACCCCTCTGATAATTAATAAAGTTAAGAATACAAGAGGTTACACCATTACAATCCTGCCATCAAGGCAAAATACAAACAATATACAAGCGACCACATCGGTCAATCAATACATAAACGATCCCTGAAAAGAACAGGATCCAGCTGAATATAATCAAAGCTAATACAAAGGTCCAGGAGAGCATCCATAAAACTGAGCCATCACCACCCAAGGTCTAACATGAAACCGACACTCACAAGGGCAGAGACAAAAGGACGACCCACAAAGTTACTCTTAACAGGACAAAATGACAACACACTAGCGAATGTAGGGACAAGTGTCATCACACAACCTGGTATGGTTACCATGGCAAGTCTTCATAGGTCCCGGCCCCATACGCTGGGTCACCCTGGCAACCTAATCCGAGCTTCTGGCCCATCCAAGCCTCATGTGGACCCACACATCCTCTCGTGAAGACAAGGATGGTGGTTTGCCATTTCAGGCCTTCTCACAGCATGTCGAATCTATGATAGCACTCGTCCCATGTGTGAGGCACAATTATCTTACTTAGAGATTACATTCTAATCTACTGATAGGTTATCACTTATTAGACTCACTTTCGATGGGTTACCCAGCAGCCACTTTGGGCGCGGCCCCCAATCGAAAGCCACTTTCCCATACGACACTAGACTATATTCGGACGAACTCAAAACCCAAGGGATACACATGGTCAGACGAACGGAGTTCAAGAAGGGTGAAACAACCATCTGGTCAAACATGACTCAAAGATGATCACTTACAAATGGTACTCTAACTAGAGACCTGACCAACTAAGGTCAACCATGAATCATCATTCGACTCACACAAAGAGGATATGACCAAAAACGACACTACCACAATACAACAGTCAACTCGGAACCGAGGACTGAAACAGGTACCCCAAATCATTCCATACGACAGGGTCCTATCAAAACAAGCACGACTTGCCATTACATAAGCAAAAGCGAATACATAAATTAAACTCGCATAGGAATATTCAACAGATACAATCTTTCCGAATTGATCTAATCATTAAAAGTCGATCAAGTTTTCTACAAGATCTATATCAGATTACAGTTATCTACCTCATCTAGGAATAGGTTGTTCTTGGTTTTCTAACTCTCTAAGGTTCAAAGCATCGAACAGGCATATAAGGCCATAATGAGTTCTTAAACCAAATTCATATTAATAAAACTCAGACAACCATTAATCAATTAAATAAGATATTTAATCTCCACTTAAAACGTCATTGACACACTGGTTCAAAACCAACCTCTACAGTTTCATATTTTTCAAGCCCAGATGCATTATACGGATCACGGAAATATAATTATAAAAAGGGAATCCAAATGAAGATAATCATTTCCAAAAGCATATCGTTTAATTTCTAATGACCAATGGTTAAATATTCATTTCTAACCTTTCCAGATGGCTTATACCCTTAAAAATCTTCAAACAGTATATATTTGGGAATAAAATACGTTTTAACTCAAAAAGATTTTCCAATACAACAATATTTCATCTACCCAAAATATACACAATTTAATAATAAATCTTACATAATAATCTAACTAAGTATTCACCAGCATATATACATTTATGCCACATTACTCATCATTAAAAACTTAATTAAAAATCTTCATTAAATAATATTAAAATATTATATATTTTTTTCTTTATAAAAAAAAACATCTTTAAAAGCTAACTTTAAAAAAAAAACCATTTAAAAAGGGGCGGTGAAGGTGGGGCCCACCTCCCAACGGGGATGGCTGGGCGCCCAAACCCTAGCCGCAGGCGGGAACCGCGCGGCAGCGCCATTGTGGTGCTCGCAGGTCCCGCGGCGCCCTGCAGCCACCGCGGCCCCTGCGGCCACCGCAGTGAGCCGCGGCCACTGTTATCAGAACAAGCGAGGGGGAGTAGGGGCGGAGGAGGCGGGTGGAGCTCCGCTCCCCGCCCTCCGAACCCCAACTGATAATATTAAAAAAATAAAACGCACAGTTCGGTAAAAAAAAATACGTTTATAATTTTATCCATTGATCGCACAGTTCGGTTATAAAACAAATAAAACGATATAACAACGAAACCCTTCGAAATTTATATTTCGATTTACATAAAATCCGGTTCAAAAACAAAGTGTTTTGGTTCCTTATCCCTCATTTCCAAATACAACTGGGTTTCAAACACCCACAAACAGGATAAAATTTGAGGAATAACAAAAACCCCAACAATCTGAAGAATATCAAATTATAAAAATTTCTTCAACAAAACCCATACTTGGGCAAAATGGGCATTTAAACTAAATAACTCATCCATTCTTCCCAATCAACATCTAATTTCTAAAATGGAATTCGAATTGAGAGCACCCAATGGAGATTTAAACAAAAGTTCCTCATGAACAGCCATTTCCAATTGATATCCAATATTGGTTTTGAAAGAAAAACAAGATCAATACAACCAGAAATAAAAAAGATGGATCTGAATCCTACCTTATCTCGCATTCCTGGCAAGATCTGCTGAAGAGCCCCAATCTGCAGCTCAAGGATCCCTCCTCTTTCGAGAATCCCCCAAATTTCATCCCCCAAATCTTTTTCCAACCAAATATTTTCCAAAAATATCCATCCTCTAAAATTTCCCCCAAATTTTAGGTTATATGGAAGAGTTGACCAAAATTCCATTTTTGGAATTAAAATTTTTATTTAAAAATAATTCTCAAAATTAATTCTTTTCTAACTATTACAACAAATTGACTTGCTTTTCAATTCAAAATCGATTTTCTCATTTAATTCAATTTAACTTTTCTAATTTAAAAGGCCAGTAGAATACAATTAAATCTATTGCAATTAAATACAAAACTTTCTTTTCAACAGCATATACAAAATGCATTTAATATTCAAAACCAATCATTTAATCGAACTTACTCCCAATTAAAAACGAGCAATCCAATATCAATGATAATCGCATAACGAATTCCCGATTAATTTAGTCCATTAATCTCTAATGCACAAATACATATATAATCAAAATAATTACTAAGGACTAATTAATCAATTTAACCATACACACCAAGCACGCAAATCGAGAACGTCAACCAAACAGACGACTCACAAACCCGAACAAAAAAGGGATTACCGACGACGACTGACGATGCTCACTTGAGCACGACTAAGGTCAACTAGGGTCTTACGACCACCTAATCCAACTCTAAGGATTAAAGAGGTACACTCAAACCTGCAAGTCCAGGTGAAGACGAACCTCGCACTCATGCGGCATTGTACCTGAAATCTCCTGCAACCAAGAGTCATACATGCATACATATATAAAATTTAATGAAAGCGTTAGCTCGATATTAATACCATGAAATAGGAACACTAAACAACTTGCATACAACTAGTGTGAAAACCACTTCCACAACTATGCATTAAATCAAACATCTGACTATAACATTATATTAAGATAAACTAACCAAGATTAAACCAAGATTAGAAATTGATTAGGGCAGGGGTACTACATTCTCCCCCCCTAGGTTCCGACTTACTCCTGGAAGTCGTAAGGCTAGATGGAGAACATGTCGTACGCATCAGCCCTGGAACTCATTCAACAAAGATCAAATTGCACATAGAAATCTTTCCATAAATAAATGAAATATTATTGCAAAATCCTTTACAAACGCCATTATCCATTGGCAAGATACATCTAAAACCATACATTCCTTAAAATATTCTGGGAATTACCCACAATCATAGCAGAGAAACAAGAATTTTCTCCCTTTCATTACACCAAATTAAAACATTACAAAGGGGTAAACAACAATTACCATAATCATCTATCAAACATGACCAGAAAACATGCCATCAAGATCAATTTCCTTTACCAATCCATCTTTATCATAAAATTTTATTGAATAGAACTAGCTTAAATATCAATTTCTACAGCCAAATTAACTTCCATGAAATAAGAGCAACATAAATAACTCAATTGATTACACTTGCCAGGCATAAGAAAACCTTTCCAATGACTATGTCCCATAACCTAGTGACAAGCTAACACAATGTACTCCATGATACAAATAATAACCATCCACATAACTGGAATGCATAATAGAAAAGGCCACATGTGAGCATGTCTAATGCTTGGTCAAGGATAACATGCACGATCAACATCTCTATGCCTGATCTCAGAACAACAATAAGATCACAAATATCCAATATCTCACTCAAGGGCTCGATGGTGCTAGGCACACCATAACGGTGCTACCTTCCATACAAGACCTTTGTGAATATCCCTTGTTGAGCAAGGTGGTTAGCCTCCAAGAGATAGTCACCACACAAAGGTAGGTAGTGGATCCTAGCTGCATCACAGCCTCACATACCCCCATCCTTAAGGTTCCCTACATCTACTTCCTCGCACACACTCTACCAATTCCGTATCATATGTCCTTGGAGAGGAATTTCACATTTCGACACAAGACTAGCATCCGAAAACAATAAGGATAAACCAGTTTAGCCACCCAAGTACAGATGAATAAAGATAATAAATCCTCAATTCCAACAGTAAGGTAAGAAAATAATCCAGAATTGCAACACCAAATCAAAAGTGCAAAAGATCACAAGATCATGGCTAAACCTTCAAAGTCAAAGTAAAATAAATTGCTGATCCCCAAAGAAATAATAAGAATATCACAACTGCACATAACATCACTATGTGACTAACATCTAGCCACCAACGAGGAAGGAAGGAACAACTGACTAGCTATTGCAGTAGCTCATCATGTGGTGCGACATAGTCACACTACCCACATGGCATGGCGGTGTGCACCTCGACATCACCTCGCATCACGTCGTCACGTGGCATGGCAATACCCCAAGTGGAGAACACACACAATGGCGTATCCCGCATGGTAGTGTACCTCACGAAAAAAAAACACGCGCAGGTCACATCCCGCATAGCGACGTATCTAAAAGAATACTCGCCGTAAGTCAGAGGTATACATGACTAAGGTCCACCCACATGCCCACCAACACATACTAACTGGCAGCGCATGTGAATAAACCTACCTTTCATGAAGACAAGGCAAAGGATCCTCCAAATCACCCATCACTATACACAAGAATCACCATCCAAAATGCTCAAATAAGGGGGAGGAATAGGCTATCACATATAAACCTATAAATAGATTCATCAAAAGGGAAAGTATTGAGTACACCTTTGATACAGTTTAATAGCACAACTATATCATTCCTCGAAGTAGAGAAGCTAAAGTCGCTTCGCGTCGATATTACTTGTACGCCAATCCATACTATTCAAGGAACGGTTACTTCGAATACTACCCCTTAACATACTGAGTTACCCACAACCCGAGGTTGGGTATTCAGCAGGGAAACAAATAAGCAACATCACATAAACAGTATGGTTTCCCATACTCATAAGCAACATATCCTCCATGGGCACATATAATAAGCACTGGTTTCTTACAATACACACAATTACACCAGTACTGGTTTAGTCACATTTACGAGGAGTACTTTTCAGTACGCTAACATCTATTCAAGGAAGATTTTAATTATGCTTTCTATATAAATAACTGAATCAAGTTTACTCTAGATACAAGTACTGAAATTATTAACAATTCACAATTACATAAGGAAATAACATCATTCTTATAGCTTTCTCGAATCTCACTAAGCATTCATAACTAAATCACTAACTAAGCAAATTCTTTTCCCAAAGAGGACTTTCATCTTTCAATAAGAAGCCCAAAAGCAAACATACAATTTCACATGTTTTATAAACATTCTATTTAAATCAATGCACTCTTTAATATCATTTTTAAAAATCTTAGGATTAGGCAAGGAGAAGGGAAAGAGAGTTTGATAATCAAACTGTTTCCTACAAAGACACAAGATCAAACAAGATCACACTATAATATAAAATTTCTCACTATAAGCCTATCATTTTAATTACACGGTTTTCATTTCGCTACCTTTAAAAGGATGACAATTAGCCTAACAAAACATTTCCAATAATTATGGTTGCAACAGGAGGTTCTAGTTTTCCAACCAACAGAGATCAAGAGAGGCAATCTTTTCGATAATGCAAGACCTCTTAAGAACACTCACTTATAATAATACAATATAGACACGTCATAATTTGCAACCTATTAGAGAAGATCACATTACGATCAAAGATAAGCAAGGAGATATTAACCAAATAAAACATATTAATGCATGCACATCAAACAAGCTTTTCATTCGCACTTTCTAAACACATTAAGGTAATTACATAGACCCAAAAGCGAGTTCAATGGAGCATTTGCTAAAATAAATCTTCAATCAAACTGGTTTAATGAAACACGTAAGACAATCTTTCAGAAAACACATTAAACAATCTTTCAGGGAACACATTAATATTCTCTCGAAGCTACAATAACATGCTCCTTTTAACACTTCTACAAACCAAGCAGTTTCACATAATTCAACTATTCGCATAGAATGCACCTTACTAAGATAGAATTTAATTATGCTACTCCTAAAAAATACACATGGAGGATTCTTTAAACGTATACATACAGTTTTCTCCCAATCACCAAAATAAATTATTTTTAAAACTCATAGCCCCTTTAATAATCTAAAAACATAAGCGACATAAGGCTCACACAAGGGTTCAAGAAGTCACACCCTTTTCTCTCTCGCAAACAAGAAAACTCGAATCAAAGATAATTACTCATATCCTAATCATTTTAATTTCCAGAAGGAGAGAGAGAGAGGAATGGTGATGATCATTTAATTTTCTACAAAATAAGCATTCAATAATTGCCATACTAGTCCTTCAAGTGGACAACACTAAGCTAGATCATAATCTTAAACAACCACAATTCGCACTTTCAGATTCAAGACAAGCACGGACCAACCCAAATGGATTAGTCTAAAGAGTACAACACTCAATAAGGGAAGGTACATACGACTCTCTTTCAGAATAAGAGTAATCGTAGACCAAGACATCAATAAGCACACAATGCACAAATAAACACTCAAACACCAACATCAAGAAGGCGAAAACAAGGTGTGAACATACACACGTTACACACAAGTTAAGGTCTACTCAATCACTCACATGAAAAAGGAGGACAAGCATACACATAAGGTCGATACACCTCAAAACCAATAGAGGGCACACGCGACACCAGAGATCCCAATGTTTGCAACATGGGCTCTGATACCAAATGTAATGCCCCGCCAGGAAACCCCGAAGGGATTAAGCCATAACACAAGAATAGAGTGCAATAATTTTTATTTTTTTTCAGTTACACCACATTAAGATACAACAAGATATCAAAGATTCAGATTACATAGCGGAAGACATCACTAACACCTAAAGAGTTTCCCAACGAGATTACTTAAATTCCACAATTCACTTAACTCACACAATTAATCCAATAAGCTGATTATCTTAATAACGAGATAATTCTTAATCAGGATAATTTCTTTCAAAAGATGGAAATATAAATCACAAGCAATGACTCATCCATTAAGATCTATTCATAATCTTCATTCAAGCTTTTCATAAAAATACAAGCCATACATCTAATATTCTAACACACTAGAATTTCATCATAAACATAAGAGATCTTTTCAAGCATACTTAATTTCCTTAACAACAACTGAATATATTCCATTACTCTAAGTTACATTCTTTCATATTCCAACTTATTGCATTTTAAAAGATGATTACATACATGCATCTACGATACATCTCATCTAAACCACTTATTCATTCGATCAAGAAGGCATTCAAGAAAGGACTGAATATAAGCATATAAAGTTAATTCCATTTATCCACTTAACCATTCTAACATAAGCTATTCATACATGATAAAGCTGAATAAGGGAAACATAAGAGAATACATCACATAACACCATAATGATCTCGGAGTTCACCCCTAAAGGGCTACATCTCCGGGTCTGCTCAACTGCAAGACCCCTCTGATAATTAATAAAGTTAAGAATACAAGAGGTTACACCATTACAATCCTGCCATCAAGGCGAAATACAAACAATATACAAGCGACCGCATCGGTCAATCAATACATAAACGATCCCTGAAAAGAACAGGATCCAGCTGAATATAATCAAAGCTAATACAAAGGTCCAGGAGAGCATCCATAAAACTGAGCCATCACCACCCAAGGTCTAACATGAAACCGACACTCACAAGGGTAGAGACAAAAGGACGACCCACAAAGTTACTCTTAACAGGACAAAACGGCATCACACTAGCGAATGTAGGGACAAGTGTCATCACACAACCTGGTATGGTTACCATGGCAAGTCTTCATAGGTCCCGGCCCCATACGCTGGGTCACCCTGGCAACCTAATCCGAGCTTCCGGCCCATCCAAGCCTCATGTGGACCCACACATCCTCTCGTGAAGACAAGGATGGTGGTTTGCCATTTCAGGCCTTCTCACAGCATGTCGAATCTATGATAGCACTCGTCCCATGTGTGAGGCACAATTATCTTACTTAGAGATTACATTCTAATCTACTGATAGGTTATCACTTATTAGACTCACTTTCGATGGGTTACCCAGCAGCCACTTTGGGCGCGGCCCCCAATCGAAAGCCACTTTCCCATACGACACTAGACTATATTCGGACGAACTCAAAACCCAAGGGATACACATGGTCAGACGAACGGAGTTCAAGAAGGGTGAAACAACCATCTGGTCAAACATGACTCAAAGATGATCACTTACAAATGGTACTCTAACTAGAGACCTGACCAACTAAGGTCAACCATGAATCATCATTCGACTCACACAAAGAGGATATGACCAAAAACGACACTACCACAATACAACAGTCAACTCGGAACCGAGGACTGAAACAGGTACCCCAAATCATTCCATACGACAGGGTCCTATCAAAACAAGCATGACTTGCCATTACATAAGCAAAAGCGAATACATAAATTAAACTCGCATAGGAATATTCAACAGATACAATCTTTCCGAATTGATCTAATCATTAAAAGTCGATCAAGTTTTCTACAAGATCTATATCAGATTACAGTTATCTACCTCATCTAGGAATAGGTTGTTCTTGGTTTTCTAACTCTCTAAGGTTCAAAGCATCGAACAGGCATATAAGGCCATAATGAGTTCTTAAACCAAATTCATATTAATAAAACTCAGACAACCATTAATCAATTAAATAAGATATTTAATCTCCACTTAAAACGTCATTGACACACTGGTTCAAAACCAACCTCTACAGTTTCATATTTTTCAAGCCCAGATGCATTATACGGATCACGGAAATATAATTATAAAAAGGGAATCCAAATGAAGATAATCATTTCCAAAAGCATATCGTTTAATTTCTAATGACCAATGGTTAAATATTCATTTCTAACCTTTCCAGATGGCTTATACCCTTAAAAATCTTCAAACAGTATATATTTGGGAATAAAATACGTTTTAACTCAAAAAGATTTTCCAATACAACAATATTTCATCTACCCAAAATATACACAATTTAATAATAAATCTTACATAATAATCTAACTAAGTATTCACCAGCATATATACATTTATGCCACATTACTCATCATTAAAAACTTAATTAAAAATCTTCATTAAATAATATTAAAATATTATATATTTTTTTCTTTATAAAAAAAAACATCTTTAAAAGCTAACTTTAAAAAAAAAACCATTTAAAAAGGGGCGGTGAAGGTGGGGCCCACCTCCCAACGGGGATGGCTAGGCGCCCAAACCCTAGCCGCAGGCGGGAACCGCGCGGCAGCGCCATTGTGGTGCTCGCAGGTCCCGCGGCGCCCTGCAGCCACCGCGGCCCCTGCGGCCACCGCAGTGAGCCGCGGCCACTGTTATCAGAACAAGCGAGGGGGAGTAGGGGCGGAGGAGGCGGGTGGAGCTCCGCTCCCCGCCCTCCGAACCCCAACTGATAATGTTAAAAAAATAAAACGCACAGTTCGGTAAAAAAAAATACGTTTATAATTTTATCCATTGATCGCACAGTTCGGTTATAAAACAAATAAAACGATATAACAACGAAACCCTTCGAAATTTATATTTCGATTTACATAAAATCCGGTTCAAAAACAAAGTGTTTTGGTTCCTTATCCCTCATTTCCAAATACAACTGGGTTTCAAACACCCACAAACAGGATAAAATTTGAGGAATAACAAAAACCCCAACAATCTGAAGAATATCAAATTATAAAAATTTCTTCAACAAAACCCATACTTGGGCAAAATGGGCATTTAAACTAAATAACTCATCCATTCTTCCCAATCAACATCTAATTTCTAAAATGGAATTCGAATTGAGAGCACCCAATGGAGATTTAAACAAAAGTTCCTCATGAACAGCCATTTCCAATTGATATCCAATATTGGTTTTGAAAGAAAAACAAGATCAATACAACCAGAAATCAAAAAGATGGATCTGAATCCTACCTTATCTCGCATTCCTGGCAAGATCTGCTGAAGAGCCCCAATCTGCAGCTCAAGGATCCCTCCTCTTTCGAGAATCCCCCAAATTTCATCCCCCAAATCTTTTTCCAACCAAATATTTTCCAAAAATATCCATCCTCTAAAGTTTCCCCCAAATTTTAGGTTATATGGAAGAGTTGACCAAAATTCCATTTTTGGAATTAAAATTTTTATTTAAAAATAATTCTCAAAATTAATTCTTTTCTAACTATTACAACAAATTGACTTGCTTTTCAATTCAAAATAGATTTTCTCATTTAATTCAATTTAACTTTTCTAATTTAAAAGGCCAGCAGAATACAATTAAATCTATTGCAATTAAATACAAAACTTTCTTTTCAACAACATATACAAAATGCATTTAATATTCAAAATCAGTCATTTAATCGAACTTACTCCCAATTAAAAATGAGCAATCCAATATCAACGATAATCGCATAACGAATTCCCGATTAATTTAGTCCATTAATCTCTAATGCACAAATACATATATAATCAAAATAATTACTAAGGACTAATTAATCAATTTAACCATACACACCAAGCATGCAAATCGAGAACGTCAACTAAATAGACGACTCGCAAACCCGAACAAAAAAGGGATTACCGACAACGACTGACGATGCTCACTTGAGCACGACTAAGGTCAACTAGGGTCTTACGACCACCTAATCCAACTCTAAGGATTAAAGAGGTACACTCAAACCTGCAAGTCCAGGTGAAGACGAACCTCGCACTCATGCGGCATTGTACCTAAAATCTCCTGCAACCAAGAGTCATACATGCATACATATATAAAATTTAATGAAAGCGTTAGCCCGATATTAATACCAGGAAATAGGAACACTAAACAACTTGCATACAACTAGTGTGAAAACCACTTCCACAGCTATGCATTAAATCAAACATCTGACTATAACATTATATTAAGATAAACTAACCAAGATTAAACCAAGATTAGAAATTGATTAGGGCAGGGGTACTACACTTTCTTACAATATTTCAGTACTTATGATTAATGCTATTTTTATGGATTATTGTGATGGACTGACACTTTTACCTTACATATGCGATGTGTTATTATATGTTGTGTGTTTGCAAGTGTATGGGATGTGAGGGGATGATTTTCCTTCACTCATTGTGGTGAGATAGGGAACGTCACGATTCTCCTCCATCGGTGTGTGTGTCGTGTATGTATTCTATATATCTCTATATGTGCGTGTGGTTCGTCGATGCATGGCATTGCAGGTACAAGTACCGTGTAGGTACGAGGTTTCGTCTCCACCTGGCTTCATAGGTCTGAGCGTACCTTATTTGTTCGATGGGAGTGGAGGAGATAGTCGTTGACCCTAATTTTTACCCTCAGTTAGACTCATGTGAGTGTCGTTAGTTGGTCGTCCTTTTCGTTTGTTTGGCCTTCGAGTCTTGGTCATTTGACTTTTTCAGAGTCTTCATGTGGTTTATCTCGGTTTGCATGCCCCCATTGGGTTAGAATATTTAATTGAGTTTATGGCGTCATTTCTTAGTTGGTGTATTTAATTTATTTATTAATATACCTTGGTGTTATGGTTTTAGTTAATTGAATGAGGTTATTAAATTTAATTTGATTATTACATTATATTTGGAAAAGTGATCATATTTAAATCTAGTAGAAAAAAAAAAAAAAGTTAATTTCATGCTATTGCCTTTTTAGATTTAAAAAATAAGTAAAGTTTAAATTATTGCCTTCATAACTTTTTAGAAAAAGTTGATTAAATTCCATTGAGAAAAGAAATGATTTTTAAAAAAATAACTTTTCCATTTACCTTTTTGGGAGAAATTAGAAAAGTAAATTTTAAATTGGAATTTGTGATTGGATGAGAAAAGCTTTTCAACCTAAAAGTTTCGGTTAGAAATATTTTTCTCCATATATGCCGGATGTCACAACCCTCCTTTATCATTTTTTTTTGATTTAAATACAAAACTTTATTTATACTCTTTGGATGAATTATTGAATATTGTAAGGGAATAAATTAATAAACCACACACACATGGAAAATGCATATATATTTTAATTTAGTTATTTAATTTCCCTCACATTAAGGCACATGTTGTAGGAGGAATAAGAAGCTTCTAGAGGCTTCTCCACCTCCTTGCATGTAACTCCTCCCACTAAGCCCAATTAATTTGCATGGAGGCCAAATTGGGAGAAGAATCTCTTTTTCAATTAAAAAAAATAGGTAGTGGGAAATGGTAATTTCTTTTATAAAATGGGAACAAGTTTCAAAAGAAAAGTTAGCGATTGGATAAGAAATTCTGCAATTTCTCTTTTGTAGTCCATTTTTTTTCATTGCAGCCAAGGTTTTGTTGGGAGGATTTCTCTTCAATTTGGAGGATCAAGGAAGACTCTACACCATTTTTGCAAGCATCCAGGTTCCTTCAAGCTTAGTTTGTGCATCTTGTTCTTGTTGTAGATTAGATTAGATTATTTTATGAAAATGAAATTCATTCGTGAAATTAGTTTCAGACTTTGATAAGAATTAGATTAAAATGTTTTAAATTGTTTATTCATTGTTTGGATTCTTGATTTTGGAAAATAAATTGTTGATTCATTATTCAGATTTTGATAAAATTTAGTTCAGATTTGGAGTAGATTAAAATGTTTGATAGAAAGAAAAATAAATTTGTTGATTCATTGTTTCAAACTTTGATAAAATTTAGTTTTAAATTTTGGAGTAGAATAGAACAAATTGTTGATTATTAGTTTCAGATTCTTGATAAGGAAGTAGATTAAATTTGCTTGACAAAGAATTAGATTCACTGTTTTAAAAAAAATAAAAATAATGTAATAATAAATCTAGATCCAGATTTAAATTGTTCCTCTTATTCTTTTTGATTCTTGCTAAGAAGAACCATCTTTCATCTCTCTGGTTATTGTTATCCAAATCTCATTTAAGGAGTATTCTTATTATTATTTTCTTTTTGAAAACTCTCTGTGGATTGAATAAAGAGCTCACTGAAATTACCAGTTGAATAAATCCTCCTGGACTCTGAGAATAACCCTGGAAACAAACCAATTTCCTGAGAAGTCTGAGAACAACTCCCTTCCTGTAATGGCTGGATAAATCTTTCTCTCTCTCTTTCTGTGATTCTGATTTTAAAAAAATAAAATATATATATACATACATTAAAAGTCTGGTTTCTGTAAGGAGACAAACCAAGAATTACTCAGTTATTTTACCTGTTCTTACCTTCTTAAATAAAAATTATCCTGTAAAGAATTTGAAACCATATATATATATATATACATATATAGATTATATAACCCCAATGTCAATTTGCAATTTAAATGATACATTATCAATCACTGCGTACGCACAGACCCCAAAATAACCGCACGTACGCACAGACCCCGAAAATAACCATACGAGCGTAGAAAGGCGTTACCATAAGCCGGCAGGGTTAGTGGTACCCCCACTACCCTGCGGTCACTGCAAGTGGCCGCAGGGGAGTGGAGGGGACCACGTGGCCCCGTCAACCCCTACGGGCCTGCACATGCAGGACCGTAGGGAGTGGCGGGACCCGTGGTCCCCACCCCCGGTTCTATATACAAATAATTAAAACGAGTTTGCCATAGGAAATTTCGATGGAAGTTTAACATTCGATTTAACATTTAAGTATTTTTTTTGTGTATCGTTTTAAATTAAAATTAAATAAATTTCTTTTTTTTATGTACATTTGTTTAGCTAAATTTAATTTCCTTAAAATTAACAAGAGTTGAATTCAATGTATTATTTCAAATCCTTAGAGAAATGAATGGATTATTTGACCCATAATTTTTGAGATAAGTAAAGTCTCATTATTATTCAATTTGGTCACTCATGAGAAATTTGTAACCTTATAACTAATTAAGTCTTGCGATAGAGAAAAACATTTCTGCATTTTGAATATAAATGACGTTACTTTTGCATTGCATTATGATTATTTTGTATTCCTTAATTTTCATGCGATTACTCGTAAGTTCACAATTATCATTACCATGCCAATACATGTATTAATCCAATTAATTGTAGAATAATGATATTCTTTGTTCAAATAGTATTTAAGGTTTAAAATTATGTACATCCATTTCATAATTATATTCAAGTATGATGTTAGTTTAGAAAACTAAACAAATGGAGTTGGAAAACTAAAACTAGCAGCGTTCGGTATATACGGTGCCTCTGGGTCACGCTTACGGGTAATGCCGTCGTGTTGAACTACTGCACTTAACGCCTAATAAAGCTGCATTAACGACGTCTGTGGCATCGTCCCTATAAATCGTCGGGGAGTAATAAGGGACATTTGGAAGTTAAAAATCCAAGGGGCGGGTAATCCCTCTTGGATCGATAATTTAATAAGATAACTTTTAATTGAATTCCACATCCGTTGAGATAAACCATAGTAAACCCCTCTTAGGGATGGTCAAGTTAAGAGCTCTCGTGAAATTTACTTTATTTATTATTTAATTATTCACCTCGAAGGGATATTGGTGATTTGCAATTGGGTGACGCTCATGATAAGAATTAGGTTCTAGTTATTTTGTTAGGCCACAAGCAATGGGCCATCTTGAGCCTTCGCTTAAATGCTACCTTCGTGGGTAGCAACCGCAGAGAAACTGTCTGGGACACTGACCCTAGAAAGGGTTGCGTACCCACAAAATCAGTTTACATCAAACCATAGATTAGAAAATAGAACTACATACTTTACGCCTTGATCCCGCGCCGAAGCGGGTATGTAGGCAGTCTTGGGACGGAGTTGTCCCTCGTACTCAGGCGTTCGTGGGTGGGGTCTAGGCTTGGTTGAGTAAGAATCCTAATTGAAAGATAAGATAATCAAACTCAATTCAATGCATACTCGGAAGGAATCCCGTATGGATTCGCTTGACTTCCCAAGGCTTTAAGCCAAATTCCGAGGCGGAATTCAAGCTTGTGTTATTTTCTTATTACTCCTAAGGATGGCGACCTCGGTGCATTCTTGTTAGAAGAATGTAGTACTTAGTGAGTGGCTCAGGACCCGAATGGTCCCGATGAGTCTAAGTCTCTGGCCAGAGCATCTCCTATCCCGTTTGGATAGATGCCTACCCCGTATGGGTAGATGCCTATCCCGTATTGGATAGATGGAATTTACGTTCCGTATGGACAATTGCCTAACCCGTATGGTTAGAAGCTCATCCCGAATGGATGATTGCCCAATCCTATTGGATGGATGTCCAGAGTATGCAATTGAATAAAACATAATAAAGAAAAAAAAATATATACTCAAATTTTGTTGGATCAATTATGGTGGGTTATTACACCGGAGAGCTCACGGGAATGAAGGAGGAGGAAAAATTTTGGGGGCCAAATTAGAAACTAGAACTGGAGTTTGGAGATTGGATTCAGGTTGATTTTAGAGTGTTCTTCCAGGATTGCTATCACAGGTTGGGTGTTTTCCACTCTTTAGTTTATTTTGAAAATTTTAAATTTAGCTTGGGAAAATACCTCTCTATATGTTGATATTTTGGAAAATCTCTGTTTGGGAAGTTTTAAATTAGTTCAAATTTGGGAAACTGTTGATTTTTGGTTGTTTAAACTTTTCTCTGATTTAGTTTGTTAAAATTGGAAGGAGATTGGTTTTTAAATCACAAGTTTGATTATTCCTGTTATTAGTTTCAAGTTTTAAATTTGGAGTTTAAATTCTTTGTTTCCTGGTTTGGGAAAGGGATTTGTTTGCTTATTGAGTGAATTTGCAAATTTGTGGTGAAAGGAAAGTCATGCTGGCAATTTTTTTTGAAAATTTCTTCTTCTTGTGTGTTTTTGTGTTCTTCCTGTGTGTGGAGAAAATTAGAAATTTTGGTTTAAAATTCTCTCTTATGGTTTGTTTATCCTCACAATTTTGCCTAAAATATGCTATTTGGGAGTCTTCTATTTATTTGGTATACCCAGAAATTTTATTTGAAAAAGATTAGTTTTTAAAAAATAAATTTTATAAAATTTTATTATACTCTGTTTTTCTCAAAGTGTTGGGCAGAGAGAGTTTTAATCTTTTAGAAAAAAAAAATTTAAAAAGAAAAAAAAATAAAAAATATATATATATATAAATAGTTGGACCCCACGTGGCAGGGTAAACCCACCACGTGGGGGGAACGGTAGCAGTGCTACTGCTACCAAATACAAATCTACCTCCCTTCTTCCATGCGTTCGGTGGTTTTACAACGCTGCCAATAATGTTATACATTTCAAATTTTTAGTTATTTATATATATATATATATATATATATATATATATATATATATATATATATATATAGTATGTATGTATATATATTTTTTATATATATAGTTTAAAAAAATTTATATATATATTATTATTTTGGGGTATTTGGAAATAATGTATAATTGTGGAATTTGGTTTTTATGATTTAATATATATATTTTAATATGATATATTTATATGGTATATATTCGATGAATATATATCTATATACATATATTATATTATTATATATATTTATTTCATAATTTATTTTATTTTATTGGAAACATATATTTGTTTTTTAAAATTAAATCATGAACATATGTTAGTGGGTTTATTTAAAGTGGAATGTGTTAATTAAAGTGATTATGCGTTAACTTTTCCAGAGGGGGTTATTTTTATTTCCTTAAATGTGGTTAATTTTAGCCTTATTAGACAAATGATGACTTTGAATTTCTTTTATCAGCATAGTTGTATTTTCTATAATTCTTAAATATCGATATTCGCAAGTATTTAATGCTTTTGATTGTTTTAAAAAGATTGCTTGTATTAGGATCTTTAGTGAAAATGGTATCTTTGGTAAGAGCTTATTTGCGTTGCAATTCTTGTTTTGAGTTGTCACAATGGTTGTTGTACTCTCTCGATCAGGTGTCGTTTGTGTAACCCTGTTGATGTGAGCCATTGTGTGTTTGTTCCAAATTGTCAATCCTGGGTTATTGAATTATGTTTTCTTTACCTGTATTTTTGTCAGGATTAGATATGGTTATCAGTTTCGCCATAGGGTCCTCGTAGAGAGACCGTATTTGTTAGTGTCTTATGAGAGAGTGGCTTTCGAGTGGGGGCTGGACCCTTAGTGGTTGGTAGTGTAGTACCCCTGCCCTAATCAATTTCTAATCTCGGTTTGACTTTAGTTAGTTTACCATAATATAATGATTATAGTTAGATGTTTTGATTTTAATGCATACCTGTTAATGTGGTTTTCACACCAATTTGTATGCAAGTTATTAATTCGCCTATTTTGTGTTATTATCTCAGGCTAACGCTTTCATTAAGTTTATATATGTATGCATGTATGACTCTTGGTTGCAGGAGATTTCAGGTATAGTGCCGCATGGGTGCGAGGTTCATCTCCATCTGGATTTGCGGGTTTGAGTGTACTTCTTTGGTCCTTAGAATTTGGATTAGGTGGTTGTAAGACCCTCGTTTGACCATAGTCGTGCTCAAGTGAGCATCGTCAGTCATTGTCGGTATTCCCTTTGGTTGGGTATGCAGGTCATCTGTATGTTTGACTTTCCTAGGTTGCGTGTTTTTTGTGTGTGGTTAAATCGAGTAGTTAATCCTTAATTTCTAATTTGATTTAATGTGTGTTTTTGCATTAGTATTTTGGGGACTAAATTAAATAGGCTCCCTTTTTATGTGATTAATCGTTAATTGGATTGCTCAATTTAGGTTGGTAGCAAGTTCAATTAAATGGTCGATTTTAATGTCAAATTATTATGTTTATGATGTTGGAAAAGAAAGATTTAAATTTAATTAAAATAGAATTAATTTTATCTTGTTGGCATTTTGGAAATAGAAAGGTTAATTTCAGTTATTTGAGGAAATCAATTTTAAATTGAAAAGCAAGTTTAATTTATTGATATAGTTTGAAAGAATGATTTTTGTGATTTATTTTAAATAAAAATTTTAAATCAAAAAATAAAATTTTTGGTCAAACTTCTCCCATTTAACCTATGAAAATTATTTTGGGAGATGGATTTTTTTGGGGAAAATTATTTTGGGAAAATATTTTTGGATGGAAAATTTGGGGGTTTTGGAAGAAGAAGGATTTCTTGAGCTGCAGGTTGGGGCTCTTCGTCAGATCTTTTCCAGGAATGCTTATTGAGGTAGGAATTTTGTTTATCAATTTGGTTAATTGTTTAAATAAAAAAAAAAAAATGGGCTTGAATGTTCTTCATGCAAGTTTGGTTTCAAATTCTCCATTGATTGCCTCAAGATTAAGAATTATAATGGAAATTAGTTAAGATTGACTGGTTGCTTGTATCTTGTTTGAGAAATGAGTTTTCTTTTTGCCCAAAATTGTATATTTTGGAAGGGTATTCAACAAATTTCTCTAATTTTGGAAACCTCTATCATTCTGAAAATCTTTATTTTAAGTCTCAATAAGAGACTGGTTTTTTTTTTTTTTAAATGGGGGCTTGTTTAAAAAAAAGAGAGAAATATAAAAACAAAACAAAAATATTAAATCGTAATTGATTTTATTTTTTAAAAAATCAAAGTTTATTGTAAAAAAAAGAAGAGGGCATTTATTTGGGGATTGGAGGAGTGGGGAGCAGAGGCTCAACCCACCACCTCCTTCCCCTGCGCGGGTCTGCGATCAGCGGCGGCCGTAGCTAGCTGTGACCCCCACAGTGGCCGTAGGGAGCTGCGACCTCCTCAGCTAGGGCACAACCGCCCCCAAACCCCCGTAATAGGGAGGTGGGCCCGATTGCCTTTTCGCCGCCCCCCATTATTTTGTCTTTTTAAAAATTATTTTTATCAAAAAAATAATAATAATAATTTAATATTATTAAATGTAAATTTTAATTAAGTTTTTAATTAAGTTTAAATATGACATTTAATTAATAAATTATGATTATTGGAAATTAATAAATTGTACAAGTGGCAATATACTTTAATTAATTTTCAAATTATATTTTATTATTAATGCATATTTTTCTAATTAGATACTTAATTTGTTATTTGGTTATTATTAATTGTATATATTTTATTAATTGCGGATTAATAAATATATAGTAATTAATATTTAATTTTACTAATTTTCTATATATGCACAAGGAAATAATTGTTAAGTAGGAATGGACTATCTTTATTTGGATTCCTTATATGTTTATGTTTCCTTGATCCGTATAGTGTAACTGGGCTTGGAAAAGACAAAATTGGAGAGATTGTTTTTGAGCCAGTATGAGAACGATGTTTTATTTGAAGAATAAATATCTTATTTAGTTGGTTAATGATTATTTAATTATATTCATGTGAACTTGGTTTAAGAACTCATAATGACGCATTTATGTATGTTCGATGCTAATGAACCTCAGGGAGTTAGAAAACCAAGAATCAAATTGTACCTAGATGAGGTAGATAATTGCAATCTAACTTAGATCATTTAGAAAATTTGATCGAAATTTAATGTTTAAACCGATTTGAAAAAAAAAAAGGATTGTATCTACCAATTGTTGCCTATGCAAGTTTAATTTCTATATTCGCTTTTGCTTAAGTAATGGCAAGACTTGTTTTGGTTGATAGGACCCTGCCGTATGGTTGATTTGGGTACCTGTTTATGTCCTCGGTCTCAAGTTTGACTATTGTTTTGCGGTGGTGTTGCATTTGGTCTTATCCTTTATGCGGGTGTCGAATGATGTTTGGTGGTTGACCATAGTTGGTCAGGTCTCTAGTTAGAGTACCATCTATCAGTGCAACTCATATGAAGTCGTGTTTGACCAAATGGTTGTTTCCTCCATTTTGAACTCTGTTTGTTTGACCATGTGTACTCCTTGGTTTTTGAGTTTGTTTGAGTATGGTCTAGTGTCGTATGGGAAAGTGGCTTTCGATTGGGGGGTCGCGCCCAAAGTGGCTGCTGGGTAACCCATCGAAAATGAGTCTAATAAGTGATAACCTAATAGTATATTAGAGTGTTGTTAATGAATCTCTAAGTAAGATAATTGTGCCTCACACATGCGATGAGTGCTAACACAGACTCTACATGCTGTGAGAAGTCCTGAAATGGCAAACCATCACCCTTATCTTCACGAAAGGATGTGTGGGTCCACATGAGGCTTGGATGGGCCGGAGGTTTGGATTAGGTTGCCAGGGTAACCCAGTGTATGGGGTCGGAACCTATGAAGACCTACCATGGTAACCATACCAAGTTGTGTGATGACACTTGTCCCTATGTTCGCTAGTGTGTTGTCGTGTTGTCTTGATAGGAGCACTTTTGTGGAGTCATCCTATTGCTTATGTCCTTGTGAGAACCTGATTGTCATGCTAGTCCTTGGGTTGCGATGACTTAGTTCTATGGATGCTCCAGTGGACCGTTATATTTGCTTCTTTTATGTTCAGCTGGATACTTTCCTTTTCAGGGATCAATTATGTATTTATTGACCGAAGTGGTCATTTGTATATTGGTTATGTTTCACCTTGATGGCATGATTGTAAATAATGAGAACCTCATGTAATCTTAACTTTATTAATTATCAGAGGGGTCTTGTAGTTGAGCAAACCCGGAGATGTAGCCCTTTAGGGGTGAACTCTGAGATCATCTTGGTGTTATGTGATGCTTTTGTTCTTATGTTTCATGTTTAGTGTTAGCATATATGAATGGCATTTTGATAGAATGTATAAGTGGATAAGATGAAATTAATTTTAAATGCATGTATGCAGTCCTCTCTTGAATGTAGTAAATTGGAACATGAAAGAATGTAGCTTAGGATAATGGAATATATTGAGTTATTGTTAAGGAAATTAAGTATGCATGGAACTATCTCATTAGTTTATGATAAAATTCAAGTGTGTTGTTAAATTAGATGCATGGCTTATATTTTAATGAAAA
The DNA here is from genome assembly GCF_030272615.1 of Cryptomeria japonica. Lineage (NCBI taxonomy): Eukaryota > Viridiplantae > Streptophyta > Pinopsida > Cupressales > Cupressaceae > Cryptomeria > Cryptomeria japonica. The sequence continues at coordinate 561,286,831 of NC_081405.1, forward strand.
GTATGAATGAAGGGTATAGATAAATCTTAATGGATGAACTTTATTTTGTGATTTATATTTTCATCTTCTGAAAGAAATTATTCTTGTTTAATAATTATCTCGTTATAAGATAATCAGCTTATTGGATTTATTAGTGTGAGTTAAGTGAAATGTGGAATTAAGTAATCACATTGGAAAACCCTGTAGGTGTTAGTTGATGGCTTCTGCTATGTAATCTGAATTTTGATATCTCGTTGTATCTTAATGTTGTGTTTAACTTTACAAAAAAATAAAAAAAATTATTGCACTCTATTCTTGTGTTTTAGCTTTATCCCTTCGAGGTTTCCTAGCGGGGCATTACAGACAGGATAACCCCTCGAAAATCAGTTAATAAGTGATAATCTAATAATTGATTAGGGGGTGGGTAGTTGTAATGCTAATTAAGATATTGTACCCCACACATGGTTGAGTGCTTGTATAGGCTCAAGATGTAGTGGGAAGGCCTGGAATGGAAAACCTACCACCTTGTCTTCATGAAGGGTTGGTAGGGTCTGCATGAGGCTTAGATGGAGATGGGGGTTCGGGAAAGATTACCAGGATAACCTAGGATGGGGGTCGTGACCTATGGAGGTCTTCCTAGGGTAACCACCTTAAGCCATGCGATGACACTCTCTCTTTAGGGTCACTAGTGTATTGTGAGTTTGAGTCACATGAGTATTGTGGAGTCATGTTGTATTATCATCCTTGTCTTGTTTTGCTTGCTTGAGGGTCTTCTGCTATCTCCTAGCACGATGGGGTGATTCCATTTTGGGATCACATGGTCAGGTGGTAGTGCCACTTCCCATCGAATATTCTTGTTCGTACCTTCATGTGAGGATTGGCTTCACTGGTGTACCTGTGATTCATGATTCGTGTATCATCACATGTTCATGATTATTGTACATTTGAGACCCAATTTATGTAATTTTATATGTACTATTGGAAGCCATGTAATTATTGAATATTATAATCTTAATTCAATTGAATGTATGTTATTTCAGTTATCTTTATTCTTATGTGTAAATATTTCAATGAAAGTAAATATATTGTATCACCTTAGATCTTTCAATGTGGAATTCAGTTTTATGAATATGATTTAATTAGATGTATTTGAGTTCCCCAATTAGATGGATAATTGGATTAACCTTATGATGTTGTTTTAGTTATGAATTAATCTTTGTTGGTAACCCTTTAGGAATTCTTGTGTTAGACTTCCGCTTGTGTTATTAAACGTGCAATGTAATAATTAATGCACTTAATCTTTAAAAAATTAAAATTATTTCACCCCTTAGTTGCCTAGTAGTGTTGTTTTCCTTTAGGGTTCCTGGCGGGGCATTACAGATTCGTTGAAGTAAATAGGAGTATAATTAATTTAATAAATTGCAAAGTTAAAATTTATTAAATATGAAATTATCATTCATAAACACCTTAAATGCAAATTTAATAAATATAAAATTTATAATTCTTTTATCTATAGGTAAATTTTTTTTTATCATACAACAAATTGAGAAATTAATTAAAAAGAATTTTTTTAAAAGAACTTCCTTCCCAGAATAACAATTTCATACAGAAAACCCCATTGCCAGATTCAAAACAAAATTTCATAATAAAATTACTTCTAAACCAATTTAAATTCAGAATTTAATTTTCTTTAAATGTAACCCAAAAGACTCCACTCAAAAAAAAAAAACTTATTGTAACCAAATTCATAGGTACTCATTCAGATTATTGAATGGATCCATGCATGTGAATCCGCATGATGGGTTCATTCGATAATCCATAAATAAAAAGTAAAAATGCTAACTCACTCAAAAAAAATTAAAAAAAATTATTTACTTTCTTTTCTTTTAACATAATATTTCCAAGGAGAAACAAATTAACCAAATTAAAATTTCATATATTTTTTAAAGAAATTTACAAACACAGGGATTTAAATCCCTACCTTAATTTGCGTTCCTGGATAAGCCTCGATGACACACAACAATCAAAACCCCAACTCCAAAATCCCATCCTCTATGAAAATTTTCTTTCCATAACTCTTCCCAAAATCCAAACAAAAGAAACAACAAAGAGCCAACCCTTCATTCTGAAATTTTTCAGAATATAAAGGGTTCTACTAAAACTTAATTAAAAATATTTAATTATTAATGCTCATGAAATTAATATTTATTTAATTTATTAAATATTAAAACACAATTCAATAACAAAAGAAAGCTTTTATTTACTTTAATAAAACAACGCACATTTATCAAATAATTAATTCCAACTATAGTATCGATTTATTAATAAATCAACAAGGTATTGTTACTACTTTAATACACACACACACATATCAATTATTTATTACCAATACGTGATAATAATTAATTAAATAAATCTCAACACTAACCAAATCTTATAAAGAATTAATAATTAAATAATTAAATTCCACCAACATACTAAAATATTAAACCAACTTGGCACAAACATACCACAAATCAGAATTATCGGATTATTGCCTAACTGGCGATCTGATTGGGCTAACATTAGATAACAAACAATGCTCTAAAACCAAGCAAGGCTAAGGGTAATAGTTACAGGCCTTAAGACCAACATAAACCAACATTAAATGCCACAAAAATAATGAATAACTAGTATAAACTTGACATTACCATAGAAAACCAATAATATAAAATTCACAAGCTAATCATATAACTTCAACTACTACAACGTAAGTTAGTACATCAAAATCCCTTAAAAAAATGGTCATTATTCATCCTATGAAAACATTACCAAAACATGTTCATTATAAGCATCAAGTCCTAAGCCAACCGCACATCCTCAATTATCCACATTCCTAACCCTATTGATTAGCATTTACTATCGAATATATCTATTGATAACATTATAGCAAGGGTATAATATCATAATACCTCCTTATTTGTAGCTGGCCTAGAGGGGCATTACAGAACCTGATGATTCAAATTAAATAATGTGTAAATCAATTATAGATCATTACATGACTCATTCATACAAACTGAAAGCAATTTGTCTTGCTCAATTCACATTAGAGTATAAAATTATTAAAGGAAAAATAGTAAAGCAAATAAAAAGTAGTATCATTAGATTTGTTAAATATAACAAGCACATTGATAATGAAAACTATTACAGAGAAAAACAATTATTATACATCCCATTTCAAAACAATAAAAATATAATAACAAAAAGATTCAAAACAATTCAAGATGCTTGCATTCATTATGAAAAAATTATTATAGAAAATGAAGCGAAATATACATACAATTTCAATTCAATGTGGGGAGATTTAGATGCTGCATTTGAAAAAGTTGAGCAAATTGAAATTATAAGAGAAGATCATATTACCAAAGAGAATACAATTAACAACAAAGTTGAAACATATGATTCAGCTTTAGATTTACAATATATACAACAACACAAGAAAACTAAATTTGATATTGGTTTTCAAATTGTACAAAATCCAAACCTTCTTGAAAATGTACAATAGCACAAACTCAGACAACAGCTAAATGAAGAACTACAACAAATTATAAAAGACATTGCAATAAAAAAAATGGACCCCAAAAAACCCTTATACATCTTTTTAATTGGCAGTGCGGGAATAGGTAAAAACTTCACAACAAAATCAATTTTCCAAATGCTACTACGTATGTACAATTCAAATCTTGAGTCTAATCCAGTCAAGCCAAAAGGACTACTCATGGCTTATACAAGAAAATCAACATTTAATGCAGGGGGAGCAACGATACATTTTTATTGCTACTGCCTTTCAACAAATCCACCTTTACCCCACTTACCAATGAAACAATAGACTCCTTGCAAAAGTACTACAGACAACTACAAGTATTGCTAATAGACAAGGCTTCTCTAATAGGTAGTCAATTCCTATATTTAACTGACAAAAGAATGACAAAAATCAAACATTTCCCAACAATGTATTTTGGAGGTGTTGATATAATCTTTTGCGGAGACTCCTATCAGGCACAACCAATACAACACATGTTAATTTTTTAATATCCTATTATCAACAAAGAAAGAATACCATATAATTTATGGATAGATAAGATAAAATGTTATGAATTGCAAACTATTATGCAAGAAAAAATATTTTCTTTATCTATATAGTAAATAGAATACAAACCAACTCACAATCTAATTATGATATAGAATATTTTAATAAAAATTGCTTTAGACCTCCTCCATTTGATCCAACCTTCCCATATATTTTCCATAGAAATAAGTTAGTAGCTTTACACAACAATAAAATGTTATCAAAAAGAGCAACTTGTAAAATATGAAAGCAGGATGTGGTCCATAGGAGTTGGGCAGGTGAGAAGGAAAAAAATTGAACATGCAAGAAAAAACGTGTACCAAATCAGCAGCAATAGATGGCAGGAACCAAACCAATGGAACTCCATGGGCTACAAGAATTTTCAAAGGAATAAGCATATCTGGAACACCTGACATCAAAGACCTCCATTCAAAAGATTATCCAAACAAAAGCAACCAATATTTAATATCTGTGAGGGTTATTGCTCCGAACATTCACGAGATCCTGTCAAGGGAAAAGGGTTCTTAGATCACCTGAGAAGCCATACTGAAGCGGATTTCAAAAGAACAAATATACTCTACGACCAGTCTATACCCTTGTATACCTCCTGGCCCAACAATATACTGGTACGCAATCCCAAATTCCTCTCCTATCTGAACAATATTTTGATTCCAGGGAGCCAAGATTTTTCAGATTCCACACTTAGAGCGCCCTTCAACCCAAAGTTTGATAGTGCAGGGAGTTGAGACTTTTCAACTTTCACTCTTAAAGTGCCCTTTAACCCAAAATTTGATATGCAGCTTCACAAATATAGATCGATTGAGGAGATCCCCCCTCAACCATTTGATGAGCCCTTAAAAACTTGGAGGAAAAAAAAGATGAACAAAGAACATATTGAACTGTCGATAAAAAAGAGAGATAATGCAATCACTCTTGAATCAAGCCACCGTGACAAGCAGTACAAGGTTACTCTCCTGGACCAGGTTATTATGCCTTAAATTTTGCATCTTCAAGAGAGAGCGCTTGTTGGTAAGTTTTGGAAATCTTCTCCTTCATCTAATGATTTATTGTCTTGGGCTAAGAAATGTTGGAAAGGGGTTAAGGAGATTTTCTACATTGATAATGGATCAAGGTTTTTTATTGCAACATTTCATTCAAAAAATTCTAGGGATATGGTCCATAAGTTTAAGGGTTGGTTCTGTAAGGGAAAGTCTTCTCACTGTCCCATGGGTACCAAATTTTAAGACGGATTCTACAATTTGTAAATTTGCCCCCTTCTGGATCTCCTTTCCGTCCTTGCCTTTGGAATATATAGATTTAGAGATGACTGAGTTATTTACAAACCAGATTGGAATTTTCATTAAGCATGATCTAATTCCTTTTGAATTTACTCATCTTCTAATTCGAGTACGCTTGCTTCTAGACACATCAAAATTGGTACCAGATAGTTTATCAGTTGTTTCCAAATTTGGTACTTGGAAGAAAACTATCATTCTTGAAGAACCTGAAATAGTGGATTCTCACTCAGACATTTTGGGGCATTTCAATGCTCAATGTCAACAAGATTTGCACCAAACAATTAAAGTATGTGATGATCATTCTACAGATCCATCCCTCTATTTGTTTGCCTCTAGTCTAGGTGTGGATTTGCATGACAGTCCTATTCCCATTCAACACATTCAAATTGATCATAATCATATTAGTTATTCTAGGACAACCATTTCTGAGCATACAAACCAATCTCCAAAGTAGGAAATGCAGATATTGTCTTCTGAAAGGTTAAATACACTCAATATCTCTTCAAATTGGAACTGGTTAATATCTACATTTAAATTTTTCAATCGGAAGGAGCAAGGTTTGATTTTCACCATCTTCTTATGCTCGCATGCTTCAGTTGAAATTGGTAAAACTTTTGTGGCCATAATGTTATCTCCCTCTCGAAATCTTAAGGGCATGGGTTTTACTTCTTTATACTCTCCAAGGAAGGTGAATGGTTTATTCGTAAAAATCTTTAGTAAAATAAATATGCTGGTGTCTAGATTGTCTACATCTAGTCGACCTTTTGATTTATTGAATGCCTTAAAGGAAGATAGTAGTAATCCTGTCCCATGTTACAAGAGGCCACTACAAGGGTGTGAGAAGTTGGGTGTGCAGAGATCATCAGATAACCTAGGCCATGTAACTAATGACTCAAATATATCCAGCTAGGGCTACTCAATGGTACGAGGACCCTAAGGTGCAAAGATTATTAGTCAACTGGTTAATATCTGCACTTCAATTTTTTAGTCAGAATGATCAAGGTTTGACTTTCACCAACTTCTTATGCTTGCATGCATCAAACGAAATTGGTAAAAATTTTGTGGCTAGAATGATATCTCCTTCTTGAAATTTTAAGAGCATGGGTTTTACTTCATTATTCTCTCCAAGGAAGGTGAATGGTTTATTTTCAGAAATCTTTAGTAAAATAAATATGTTGGCCTCTAGACTGTCTACATCTAGTCAGCCTCTTGATCTTTTGAATACCTTTAAGGAAGATAGTAACAATTCTTTTCCATGTTATAAGAGGTCACTACAATGGTATGAGGAGCTAGATGTGCAAAGATTGCCAGACAATCTAGACCAAATAGCTAATGATTGGCTATGCCCAGTTCGGGCAGTTTAGTGGTATGAGGAACCCAAGGTCCAAAAATCATTAGATAACTTAGATCAAATTGCCAATGAAATGTTACATATGGTTGGTTCCCAATTATTTGATGAAATTGCTAAAGATGTTCTAAATGAGGATGATCAATTGCTCCTAGACCACTTTACAGTTATGCCAACTGTGTTTCAGGACTCTCATATTGACATTCTGCTTAGTAATATGGAAGTAGAGGTCAACACTCACCAAACAAATTGTAAAAGGCAGCAAGATCCTCCATATGATCTCTCACAATATTTGTCAATTTCCCAATCACCTGCCAACCTTTCTCCATTATCTAATTCACCAAAACCAAGAGGGAGAAAACCAAAATCAGCTAAATTGGAAGAGGAAATAACAGTTGGCATTTAGTCCACTTTAGATGGTAAATTTACTATCATTAAAAGGCCGAGGAGGGCATGTTTCTCTCCTCGCCCTCAATGAGAATCATTTCATGGAATGTCAGAGGCATTAATGCCTCTGACAAAAGAAATAAAATTAAGCATCAACTTGATCCGACAACAACTAATATTATTATGTTGCAAGAAACCAAAACCTCTCAGGATTCTTTTCAGAACACTATTCACAAGTGGACAAAATGGAAATCATTGCATGTTCTGGCTTAGGGAGCTTTAGGAGGGCTTATAGTTTTGTAGAACCCTACAAAAATAAATGCAAAAATAGTAACCACAGGTAATAATTGGCAGCTATTGAATATTCAAAACTTTGACTTGTCTTTCAAGCTATTTAATGTTTATGGACCCACTAGTACACTTGTGACAAAAAGAGGCTCTGGAATACAATAGCAGCAACTATTAATCAATTTGTAGATCACAACATTATTTTGGGAGTTTAATTCAATGCTATTGTCTCCCTCCAAGAAAAAAGAGGGGGTATTTGTCCTCCATTAAGGACTATTGAAGATTTTGTGGGTTTTATCTCTGATAATGCATTAACAAATATAGTGCCAAAGAAGGGTTTTTTTACATGGACAAATAGGAGAAATAAATTTTCACAAATAACTGAGAGATTGGACAAATTTCTCATTTCTCAACAATGGTTGGTATAGAATTATCAATTTAAATAAGATATTCTCCCTCTTATCTACTCAGACCACTTTGCCATTTCACTTAGTATCTCTCCCAAGACTTCACCTTGTGTGCATCAACCTTCGTTCAAATTTGAAAGGTTGTGGTTTAGACATCCTCATTTTATTCCCCTACTTCGTCAATGGTGGGTGAGCACACCATTTCATAATGGTAATAAAATGCTTCAATTTTACAAGAAAATGCAGTATGTTAAATCTCAAATTAAAGTATGAAATGCTACAGTTTTTAAGAATATTTTTCATGAAAAAGATATGGTGGCAAAAGATCTAGCATAAATTCAGGATCATATCATTGTGTAGGCCATGGATAATGCCATGTATGATAAGCCAAAACATCTATAGACAACATGGGAAGAGTTATGTAAGAAAGAGGAAGTCTACTGGAGGCAGAAGTCTAGGGAACTCTGGTTGAAAGAAGGAGATAGGAATACAAAATTATTTCATGCGTGAGCAAAAGAAAAAAGAGTGACCTCTTCAATATTTGAGATTAATGATGCTATTTCAAGCACTAAGCTGATAGAACCTCAGGAAATTCAAGATGGAGTGAAATTTTTTAAAAGTTTGCTTGCTCCTCCCCTTATTAGTAATACACATTTGACATCTAAAGAACAAGAAGTCTTACATGTTAACCCAAATATCATCTCCCAATGTGACAATGAGGATCTCATGAAACCTTTCACTCTTGAAGAAGTTCATGGAGTGGTGTTTTCACTTGCCTCGGATAAAGCCCTCGATCCTAATGGGTATATGGCCCTTTTCTTTCAAAAGTGTTAGGATGTTATAGGTTTTGATTTATTGGCAGCACTTGAAGAGTCAAGAAGAAGTGCTTCAGTGCTGAAGATGTTCAATATTACTAATGTAGCAATTCTATCCAAGGTTAGAGCACCAATTTTTTTTTGCAAAATTTTGGCCTATCTCCTTGTGTAATACCATTTATAAAATCCTTACTAAGGCCATTTATTGAAGATTATAAAAACACATTCCAAAACTTATTTCACTTGAACAAGGGGGCTTTGTCCCTGGCAGGGAAACTGTGGAAGGAGCACTAGTTGCACATGAAATTCTCCATTTTGTCCAAACTGCCCAAATGCCATCTTTTATTGCTAAGCTTGGTATGATGAAGGCTTATGATAGGGTAAATTGGAATTTTCTCTTAAAAGTTCTCCACAAATTTGGATTCTCTGATAAATGGTACAAATGGATTAGAGCATGCATTTCAAAAGCAATCTTCTCAATCATTATAAATGGGACACCTTCAGGTTTCTTTGCAGCTACTCAAGGTGTTAGGCAAGGAGACCCCCCACCCCCTTTTTTGTTCATCATAATGGTAGAAGCACTTAGTAGATTAATCAAATTTAACAATAAAAAGGGCACTTGACAGGATATCCACATTCTCAATACTCCCATGTTAGTCACACATACACTCTTTGTGAATGACACTCTTTTATATAGTAAATCCAATATAGTAGAGGCTAATCAGATTAAGAAAGTTTTGGAATCCTACACATCAGTTTCAGGTCCGAAAATTAATGCTCAGAAATCAAAGGTATTTATCTTCAACACAAAAGCTCCAGTTAGCAAAAATATCATAAATTTTTTGGGATTCAAACTAGAAGATTTACCTTTCTCGTACTTAGGTATTCCTTTATTCATAGGGGCCAATAAATCAACTTATTGGGAAAATGTACTTGAAAGGATTAAATCTAGAATTTTAGCTTGGCGAGTTAGATGGCTATCTCTCTGAGGCCGTATCCTTCTTATCAAAACTATTTTGGCCTCCATATCTAACTACTACATCTTTGTTCTTAAGGCCCCAAAATCAGTTGTCATGAAGATCCAGAAAATTATCAGAAGCTTTTTGTGGAAAGGTAATCTATCTCAAGAAAAGAAAATTCCATTAATTTCACTCACCAATATGATACATGGAAAGGTGGTGGGAGGAGTAGGACTGCATGATCTCACCAAATAGAATAAAGCATTTGGAGGTAAATTGGTTTGGAAAATGTACTCCAAGCCTAATGCAAAATGGTTTCAAATCATGCAAGCAAAGTATCTAGATTCTTCAAACCCGTTGAGAATCCTCACCATTGCTAATCCCCCAAATGGATTTGCAATGTGGAACTTCATGATGTCCTCCAGAGAATTGGTAACCACGTATATTTCTTGGCAAGTTAATAATTAGGAGTCAATTCATTTCTAGAATGACTCATGGAGTGGACACCCTCCATTAGCACAATGTCAACATCTGCAAGGAATAATTCCTATTCTCACTCATGCATGGGGTGAGAAACTCATTGATTATATCAATGGAATTGAATTACATTCAGGAAAGGCCATTTGGAAAGATTTCTCACATGTTATTACTGATTTTAATCAAAAGCAGATGTTACGAAACCTTTTGGATTAGAGAATTGTATTCCTTTCAGATAATTCAGATAAAGTTTTTTGGGATCCATCCAAACAAGGTATATTCTCAGTGAAAAATGGATATGCAGCTTTAAAACATATGATGGATCAGCAACAAAACCAAAGAGTATTTAAATTCTATTGGAATAACAAGGTCTTGCCTAAAGCGGGTTGTTTCTCTTGGTTGGCAATCCAAAACAAGATCTTAAATAGTGATAAACTAGTCAAGCTGCAAATTTCGCAACCATTTTTTTGTGTTCTGTGTAATAAGGAAAGTGAAATAGTTTACCACTTGTTTGTTAAATATCCATTTGATCAATAGTGTTGGTTCTTCATTTTGAATAGATTGCAAATTTCATTGCCTTTGCCAAACATAGTATGGGATTTATTTCAGTCATGGCCTACTCTGTTTACCTCCACTTTTTCTTGTATTTGGCACATCATTCCAGCAACAGTCATTTGGTCCGTCTGGTGGTAAAGAAATAAAAGAGTCTTTAGGAAAGTGTCTCTGACTATTGATAAAGTTTTGGAAGTTATAGAGAAATCAGTTTCAGATTTAGTTAATGTTCATGTTCAATCCCATTTTAACATTTCTTCATTATTTTCGTCTTGGGACTCTTCCATTATCAAAAAATGGAAACACATTTTATCACTGTCGAACTCCAGTTTGCCATCTTCTAATAAATTGAATAAGGTTGATAGATCTAATATTTCATGGCAACCCCCACATCGAGATTTTGTCAAAATTAACTTCAATGGGTCATCAAGAGGGAACCCAAGTGACTCAGGGGCTAGAGTTTGTATTAGGGATCATATGGGTAATCTAAAAGCATTCAAATCTTCTATTTTGCCTCCAGGAACTAACAATATGGAAGAGGTGCAAGCATTATTGGAAGGATTGATCCTCACAAAGAAATTGGGTTCTTTAAAAGTTCATGTTGAAGGGGAATCCTTTCTTATTATTAATGCATGCATACAGAGGAAAACATTAAATTGGAGGAACAATTATATTCTCAGACAAGTTTGGAATCGGCTAGATTCATTTGAATCATTTCATATCTCGCACACATATAGGGAAGGTAATAAGATGGCAGACATACTTGCAAACATGGGCTGTGATGGGCTTCAAATTGAATCGATTGAGGATGATCATAATTTAAAAGAATTTCCACAATTAAAAAACATTCTATGGGATAAGATTTCATGTGTGATGAGACAGGGTAACCACCATGTTTAATCATTTAAGTTGTCATTTAATTATATTTGCAGGAATGGATATGAACCAGGGTGAATTAATCACTTAACACGACTGCATGTGCAATATGTTTTAAATTAGTCCCTCTCCATCTTCGCATACATGACTTACATCCTTGGCACGTGTGAGATGTAAACCGAGAACCTCTCGTACATGGTTAAGCAAAGCTTTCACATGCAAATTCTTGCAAGTAGGCTAAGATTTCATAATTATAACATAGGTGGATGGGCCGACTATTAAACATCATTTCCTCCATCTCAAAGGCATCTTTCCCTCGCAAGCTAAATTTTTTTGTACACAACACATGTTTTGAAGATGGAAAAAATAAACAAAACAATAGAATAGGGCTCATTGGCTTGAACGGAAGGAAGACTGCAGATGAACACTACTTGCGCAACATGTCGCAAAGAGCACATGAAGTATATGCCGCACAAATACAAAGTATTCTTAGCAGTGGAAGAGTGGGAGAGACCCTTCACAAAGCACATCATAGATGTATTTCTGGGACAAGTCTTCCACATTCAATCATACCAAATCAGGAGGAGCATCAAGCTGGTGATTGGTGAAGAAATCTTGTTTCCTCAGGTAGGACGAGACATTTTCCCTTCACAACTTATCTCTATTTTCTTGTCAAATGTGTTTGATTTGCTTCAATCCCTCTCAATGCTTGAGTTAATTGTTACAAAAGTTGTCAAGAATGAATTTCTACCTGGTAATAAACTTCTGCTTGCAGTCCAAAGATATGATTTATGGGAGGGTAATGCCCACATTAGGGGAATTTTCCAGTGGCATTTCCTTTTATCCAGGCATGTCTTCATGTCAATTTATGACAACATTAAACACACGTTGGAGATGCATAACTTTTCTTATATCCAAAGTGCTTTGGAAAGGCATCGTAAGGAAATAGGGTAGGAAATGGTTACTTTGATTAAGAAAAAGTCCCCGAGGTGAATCCACATCCGCAACCATTAGTGTCAAATTTAAATGTTGCCTTAAGGCCTATGTTATTGCAAGGCTCCAATGAAGCTACAGGATCAGTTCAAATTCCACATAAGGTTGACAGGGGCATGGTACAAGAACAACAAGATGAAAATGTCCAGCCGATGGATGAGTAAGGTAGAGGGTAAAATTTTGTTATCTATTTTGATGGTCATAATTATGGACGACTGATGGCACTCCATTTTGAAACTTTCCGAGGATGGCCATGTTGTGAAATTATAAGCTTACGTGCAGTATTAACTATTTCTCAAGTTATTTTTTTTAGAATGTAACGAGATCTAGATAGTTATGTTGTCCTGCAACCAATTGCAAAAATTGGTATATTTGATCTTGTAAAAATGATATTTATATCATATCATTAGTTTAGTTTCATTAGGTTAGTGTTAGTTATCTAGGGGATTTCATTTGTAATTGAAGCTATAACCAAAGGTTTTCTTTTTTCTTGTTCTTTCCTGCCGGTATGCTTGTTGAACCAGATTTTGTATCTTATTATTAGATTAATATATATGTGGTTTTCCACCTTGTTTTAAAAAAAACCAATAAAATGTTATCCATTGTTCCTGGCAAACCAATTATCATTAATGCAATTGATGAGATAGATGAGAACTATGGCAATATAACAACATATCAAACAAAAAGTTTACCCCAACAAATAATATTCAAAACTAATATGCTGGTTGAATTGTATGCAGGAAATTATGACATGAAAGATGCATTAGTAAATGGCATTGATGGAATTTTCAAAGTGTACACAATCACAAATGGAGTAGATACAATATGTATTTAATTCAATGACTTAAATATTGGAAAAAATCAATCAAAAAAAATTGAATATCTATATACAGATAATATAAAGAAAGAATGGGTACCTTTTCTACGGGTAACAAAAATAGTATCACAAAAAAACACCCATCACATGTTAAGGTTTGTAAACAGTTCCCAATACAACTAGCATGTGCATGAACAATTCATAGATCACAAGGTCTTACACTAGATGGAGTAGCATTTGATCCATTAGTAATCAATTGTCATGGATTAGTATATACAACACTCTCACGTGTTCGAAATATGCATTCACTATACTTGATAAATCCACTTACAAGACAAAATTTCAAAGTTAATGAAAAATGATAAATGAGATGCATCGACTAAATATAGATGCAAAATGGAAACTAGCATATACCAAGCCTAAAACTGATCTAAACAATACCATAACAATTATATCATTGAACACAAGAAGCCTTAAATCACATATTGATGATATTATAAATGACCATGACTTCTTACAAGCAGATATAATATGTCCACAAGAAACACATACATCTCACATACCTTACCACGACAGACTCAAAATGTTTGAATCTATTTCTATGTATCATACTCATGGACTTATGAATTTGGTCAAAAATCATATACTAATTACAAATTCAAAGCAATACATCTTGAACAATATCAAAATTCTACAAACATACTTAGCTATCCATAAATTTCAAATAACAATATTTAACTTCCTTTTCAACACCAAATACAAAAGTCTATTCAATCGTTGAAAATCTTGAAAAAGCATTTTCTAATATCTCACTAAATAACAATATAATAATCCTTGGTTATTTCAATGTCAACATGGAAGAGAACAATACATTTCTAAACAATAAACATATACATTTTTAACTTGACCAAAGAAATCCTTCACAAACATCACTTATTGACCATGTTTGGTCAAACATAAACAAAGTAAACTACACAATTCCATAATAAACACATATTGGAGTGATCATGACACTATTTGTCTAATTCTTAATTTTTTACATAAAGATAATAAAAATGATACAGTAACAGTAAGCACATACATTCCCTTTCCACTCTTTTTTTTCACTACTTGTCCATTATTTTTTGTGTATCTTTTTTCACTTACATAACTTTGTTTTTCTCTTCTACTAGAAATCATGAGAACAAAAGAATAGAAGGAAACAAAGGCATAATAGAACCGCAACTAGTGAAAATGTGAGTATTCTTTTCCTTTAGTAGTTTTAGAAAATTCATTATTATTAAATTCTCTCAATAGTTCTTTGACATTTTCAATTCAAAACTTCCAAAAATGACTTTAAACTCTTTTTTAGGCCCAAAATAGAGATTCCAAATGCAGTTTCAATTGAGGAACTCAATGCACACAAAATGGGTCCATTTTTGAAGGTGATATCATTATAATATATGTAACTCTCAACCTCACAAGAAATTTTGTTCACAAGTTTGAAAAGAAAATTTCCCTAGCTCATGCATTCGTATTACGAATTTTCAAGTCTCTGCAAAAATATGGCTTACATTGACCGGTATTATAGAAAATGTTGGCATAAGACTCTAGTCTGGTGATGCTCCAGTTGAGATTGATGATGTTTGATGTAGGATATTTATTAGAAGTTGTTATTGATGGAAACTCAGCCTATTGATCTTATCCGATACAAAGTTTGGGACATCTAGTATGGAGTTTTGGTGCAAGTTTGTCAGTAATACTCTCTGTATAGTCTTGGTGAGCATTTATTATTTTTGGTGGTGTGCTTTTGGTTCCAGTGATTTGAGTTAAGTTGATTGGGTATGAGAAGCAGATTGTCATGTGATATTATCCTCCAGTGATGATTATTTGGCATGTTAGAAGGTCTGGTCTTCGATTGAGCAGCAAAACAGGGTTATCTTCATTTTTAGTGGTGTAACGTGTGGATTGGATTCCTTGAGTTGATTCTGATGGTTATTGGCAAGTTCGAGGTGATTGGACCAAATTTTAGGAAGCATGTGATTGTGTGTCTTGGATCTGAAATATGGTTTTGTGAAGATTTGAGCCGACTTGAAGCTACACATTTCATATTTTGATATTTTGTGAAGCCGACTTGTAGGAGATCATTTTTGCTTATGCAAATATATAAGATCGATTGGGATAATTGTTTTTGGTGATGATATATCATGAGAGATGATTTTGGGAGTGATTAAGCACAGTTTCATGTGCGCACCTTTAGCTTTGTTGATCCAGTAACTAGTAGCAAGGTAGAAAAAAGCAATTTATTAGAACAATGCAACAAATCACTTTGTGCCTAACCGAAACTATAATTTGGGATAGTCATATGCTTCTAATTAGTTTATCTATCATTGTAATCATTTTATATTAGCTTGTAAGGAAGTGAGCCTTCCTCTGGGTTGTAGCCCTTTTGTATTTGAGCAGTGAGCTCTAGGTAGTGTGCTTGAATGCAAGTGTATTCCTCTTTTGTAATATTGTTTTGCTACTCGCCATAGTGGAATAATATTGTGGGTTCAAATCCCATTGTGGTTTTTACCTTTCCGAGTTTCCACGTAAAAATATTGGTGTTATGGTTATGTGCTTGTTTGCCTTGTGTTTTAGCATTTCAGGTTCTTATTTGTGCATTTGGTTGATTAAGAATCAGATTAACAAATTTATAAATACTGAAACACTGATTCATCCCCCCCTCTCAGTGTTAATTGATTGCAATAATTGGTATCATAGCCTAGTTCCTCTGAGGAATCCTTAATGTAGACACCTAAAAATGGTCAACGCTTGCGGAGTCATACTTTAACATTTGCACATTGCCTTATTTTAGGGTTTTTGTGTCGCATTAAAATTTCTCCTATGATTCACACTTGGTCTTTATCATTTGCGAGCATCGAGTCATTTTTTTGCATTCTTCATTTGTCTCGCTTTCGAATTTGGTCTTGTCGATAACAATCTTCAGACATTGATTTTGATCGATCTTATCTTGTCACATCAATGTACGTATTCATTTGTCATCATTGTGGACATCGTCAATCCTAATTAGGGTTTTGTCCTCTTATCAATCTTGTCATCTTGCGATTGATTTGTCATCGATCGTTGTCCTTTTCAATCTTGTCATCTTGCGATCGATTTGTCATCGGTCGTGGTCATTTTCAATCTTGTCATTTTGCGATCGATTTGTCATCGATCGTGGTCATTTTCAATCTTGTCATCTTGCAATCTATTTTGTCATCGATCCTTGTTCTCTTGTCAATTTTGTCATTTTGCGATTGATTTGTCATTGATCATCGTCTTTCTCAATCATGTCAATTTGGATCAATTAGTCATTGTTCCTCGTCAATTGGCACATTTCTCAATCAAATCATTTATCAGCATTGGTCATTTATCAAGTCAGAATCATGATCAAATCGAATTGATATCTATTATCTTTCATCAAGACCTAATTGTCATCCTTGCATTTCTAATTCATCTTCTAGGGTTTCATGATTTATTCATTTAACCTTGTTTGTCATTTCTCCCTCTAGGTTAAATAATTTATTTATTTATCCTAAGTCTTCTAATCACAATTAAATGTTCATTTAATTGGCTAACTAATTCCTCCCTCTTTGTGAATTAATTAATAAATGAAAAATTGTTAATTAATTCACTTAATTCCTAATTTCCTCATTTACTAATTTTTCCTAATTCCTAATTTCCTAATTTTCATCAATTTCTAATTCCTAATTTCCTAATTTCTATTTCATCTATTTTTCAATTCTCTCCTATTTTCCTCCTAATTTCATGGGAATGACATTTCAAGTTGTCATAATTTGTCATAATTGACAATCAATCAATTTTGACATAGAAATTTGTCATAATTTTGTCAAAATTATCAATCAATCAATCTTGCATAGAAAGTGCAAATTTGTCATAATTTGTCATATTTGTCATTCTTGATTTGCAATTTCCATTCGAATCTCTTCATGCTAATCTTGTCATCTCTCCAATTTGTCTATAAATTGGATGAATTTCTTCAATCAAGGTCCCTGATCCCTGGTCGAATCAATCATGCTTCTAGTACCCTTATGCTGTCATCTCATCTTGTCTACTTGCTTTCACATCATGCTTATGCACTAGTAGGTGAGATGTAATGCCCCGTCAGGAACCCTAAAGGAAAACATCATAATCTATGCAACTAAGGGTGAAATAATTTTTTTTTTTAAGTGCATGAATTAAACCTTAGTACATCTAATATCATAGCGGAAGTATAACACCTGAATTTCCTAAGGGTTACCAACGAATATTACTTTGTAAATTAAATATTTAAGATAAAATTTCCACAATGAAAGAATTTAAAATACTTCAAGCATTCATATATTATAAAAGAATTAAGTAATTGAAACAACATACATTTCAATGTATTTTTGCTTACAATATTCGAGAATACATGTTTTCAAAAAGAAAATTACATCATGAGCTAAGATGTTACAAAATGAAAGTTACATAAAGTTTCTTTTCAAAACCTCTAGTTTTCAACTGGATAATGGTTAGGAACAGGAGCTGGTACATGAATCACAAACCAAGAACATCAACGAAGTCCTTCCTCACCTGAAGATACGTTCCAGTACATCTGATGGGAAGTGACACTACCACCCGACCATGTGATTCTGAGAAGGAACCACCCCACCGTGCTGGAGATAGTAGATAACCCTCAAGCAAGCAAAATGAAACAAGAACGAAAGGACTACAAGACTCCACTTACATTCATGTGACCCAACTCACAAAACACTAGTGACTCTAAGGAGAAAGTGTCATCGCATGTCTTACGGTGGATACCATGGTGCAGCCTCCATAGGTCCTGGCCCCCATCCTGGGTTATCCTGGTAACCTCTCCCGAACCTCCGATTCCAACTAAGACTCATGCGGACCTTACCAATCCTCTCATGAAGACAAGGTGGTAAGTTTTCCATTCCAGGCCTTCTCGCTACATTATGAGCCCTGTACTAGCACTCACCTATGTGCGAGGCACATTATTTTATTTAATTTTTTATTCTACCCTTCCCTAATCATTTATTAGGTTTTCACTTTCTTAACCAACTTCCAACGGGTTATCCTGTCACCTCTTCGGTCATGGCCCCCGCTCGAAATCCACTCTCTCTCTTAGGACACTACAGGTTAGTTCTATCTACAGAACTCTATGGCAACACAGACAGCCATTCCCAATCTTGACCTACCTCGAATGAAAGATACATAATTACTAACCTAAGGTTGACCATTACGAACAACTCACAGTGGCTCATTTCCTTAAGGTTATACATCTAAATAACTGGCCAAGACACGGCACACAAGACATACTGACAACATGACTTAATGTACTTAGTTGCGACCACCATATAAACAAGGTAATCTTACGTACCAACACCTATCACAAAATTAACTTGCAATACGAATATACGTTGTCAAGACACGAAGAACAATATGGTCAGTAAAACACGGAATTTTACACTTATTGACAAGTTTAAGAGTTCAATTACTCTTGTTAACTATTATAGGTACGCCACCTTAATAATTTCTATTTATACAATAGATGAAGATTAAAATAGATATATTTATTTCATCAAGGAAGTCTTACAATAAGACATAATACATTTCTTCCATATAATAACAAGTGTGAAATTTGAACTTAAACACTATTCCACTTCTATAGTCATAATGTAATCACAACTTCTATTATATGATTTTATTTAACAATCCCTAACGATAAATAAAACATAACCATAACTATTTCATAAGCAAGACAATAACATGACATATAACAAAGATTGTAAATATTAATGAACGTAAACTAAGAAATTCCTGACCTATTTGAAGTGTTGATCAATATGCAAGACCTTAACGCCCTCTCACCAATAAATGCGCCTTGCTTGCGATCCTTTTCACCAATACTTTCCAACTCTATCAAAAAACAAACAAACAACTCTCTTGATACTATCAAAACACTATCCTCTCTAAACCTATTCTTCTTTCTACAATCCACTGTCCTTCCTTGGATACCAAAAATGACTTCTCTAATCCTTCGTTGCATCTCCCCCCCTCTTCTCTTCCAACTCAATGGTTTATATATAAGGTTGTCATCTACCCTCTTTCCTACTTTCAGGCTACCTCTACTAGAGGTGGATTGACTCTAAATGACACCACTCAAGATCTAATTACATCATAACAGTCCTAATCGTATATGAACACCTATGTGTTCACCATGTAAAGTTATGCATTAAGCATTTCATGACACCACACCACTAAAGTGGTTAAGTCCATATTAATAATTTATCCATGAGGCTTTTAACTCCAAGACTAAGTTGACTTTACTAAAAATAACTTCCTAAAAATGAGCAAATTAAATAACTATCTAATACACGTTGATAATGGTGGATGTGGATGGGTTTACGTGGGTTGGTTAACCACATTATTCTCCAAGTTACTCCCTACATTACCTCTTAACCCTTCATTAATTCCTTCCATGACATACTTGAATGGATATGGTTGCATATAAATTGGTGTCACTTTCTACTTAGGCGGTGAGTGAATCAACGTGGAGAAGTGGTAGATTATCGCTCTGAACAGCGAGAGGTGTCATTACCCGCTACTGCAGTGATAATGGGAAGAGGGAGTACGTGGTATAAGAAGGAGGAGGGTAGTCGGTGGAGTTTACTTCTCCTAAACTACGCCTACCTTAATTCAAACAACTTACCTTTAAACTTGCCCACTACTGTATTGGATCTGCTACGTAGTGATTGGGACAACATTAACCATGAAAGTTTCAGCTTGCAATGTGGAGTATGTTTCATAAAAAGGGAGGAGGGGTGTCGTTGTCCGCTGCACATGGAGAAGCCTTTATTTAAAATGGGAGGAGATGTGTATAATGAAAGGGAGGAGGGTGATCAGTAGTAATACCGACCCCTCCCTTTATTAAGGGGGGGTGGTCGATATTACTATCGATCACCATAATTATTAGTTTACTTAAACTTAAAACCCGCCATTACCTTTTTAAAATTTGTTTTATTTTAATTTCATTATTATATTTTTAATAATTAATTAATGACTTTAATTTATATAAATATTTAAATATTAATCCTTCTTAGCAAATTATATTTGTAAATGTATATTTTGGTTTGCAATATTTATAATGAGTGGCTTTTCATATATATATTCAAACAATTGAATTATATATATTACACGTTCGAAAAGTTTATTAAATATGATATATCTATAATTCTAACTTTATACATGCATAATCCAAAAACACAATAACCCGATGAGCGATATCAACTACTGATAATACAATCACCTTATCTTAACTCCAATAACTACTTATAAGTGACTATTGCCTTCCGAGTATATTATGCCCTTACATATATTCAAACGATCGAATTGCAACTATCGAGCTAACAAGTTGATAAACTTCATATCAACTCATACCAAGATATTAACTCATCCTTTATAAACAATGTTAAGTCACTAGATCACTTGATTCTTTTTCCTCCAATTACCAAAACTACTTTTTACTCTTAAAGACGTAATAAATGTAACAATTACCTATGATATACAAAAATTGGGAACACTGGACACGCAAACTGAGCAAGCATCATGCGACTTTTATAAAGATCAAACAATAAAATATGAAGACCAAACCAATTGACAAAATGACTAACTGAAGGCACTCACCCGAGTGTAACTGACTAAAAATAGGGTCAACTACTATCTCCTTCACTTCCATCAGAAAATATAAGGCACGCTCAGACCTGTGTAGCCAAGTGGAGATGATACCCCGTACCTACCCGGTACTTGTACCTGCAACATCCTGCATCATCGACCACACATGCATATATACATATATAGAAATTTCAACATACACACCGATGAAGGAGAATCGTGACGTTCCCTGTCTCACCGAGATGAGTGAAGGAAAATTGTCCCCATGCATCCCATACACTCACAGATACACAACACACAGTGCATAGATGAAGTAAAGCGTCAGTACATAGCAATGAACCATACAATGCCATAAAACACAAGTACATAAATACTGCAAATAAATCATATGTCTGATAATCAGATAAAACATGGAACAATGTTATATAATTCTAAATAACAAATGATAATGTATCCACTGAGAATAACAAGAACAAAATATCAGTTCAAACGAGTAAGGGTACTACATGAGATCCACAAACAAAGCTATTTGAAGGAGAAAGAAGGACAATGGAGCCACATGAAGGAGACATTCAAGTTTTCAATGGTTTGCGTTTGAATTGATGTCTTGTTTTCATGTCTTTATTGAGTGTTTTTAGGATTGTTATCACTGCATTTTAGCTTTCGTGATTGAACTAGACTAATATTGATATTGCTTTGATGATTCCCACATTTCCTATCTACATTAATTGGTGAAACCGACATGAACTAACCCCTTAACTATGTTTTTGAGTGCTTTTGAGCTGATTTGCAAGTAAAAAATCAAGAAACAGGGCGCCTCAAAGCTTTCTGGACACTTCTGCGCCTGTGTCAAAGAGTTTTGTGCCTATGTCAAAGACTTCTGTGCCTGTGTAAGGTGTTCTGCACCTGTGTAAGGTACACAGGCACAACTTGATGCAACACAGGTTGTGTTAAGGCAATTTGCGCTTGTGTAAAAAAAAAAATAATTTTTTTTTTTTTTTGGGTTTTTATTCTATTTCTTGCATTCTGGTTTTCTTTGGTATTGATTCTCTGTGCAGCACCTTGGCATTACGCATGGCGAAGACAAAAATGAAACTAATTACAAATTTTATGCAGGTTCGCCAAGTCAAAGACCAAACAAATCAAACTTCTAACTCAGTGATTTTGCAGCTTGCCTTATATTCCAACCAAACTTTGTGTTTGTAATTCATAATTAGGCACCTAGTATGTTTGCTAAGTAGGATGGAATGAACATGTGTTTACTTTGTTTGTCGAGTTTGACATTTGAGTAGGAGAGTATGCTCTCATCCTTCTTAGGGTGATCAGAAATCTAGATCTTTGATACCATTCTCATGTTTTGGATTGTTTGTTACCTTTAGAGGGCCTACCTTCCTGACCATTTGCTTTCTTTTGCAAGCAAGTGACAATCGTGAGAAGGGAATGACCCAAAGTGAGCACAGCCAGAGTACCTTGGCATTCTAACTCACTATAAATAAATACCTGATGGGCGAAAGCTTTGAAGGGAGGGTTACGTGGGAATTGTAGTTACTTGGGAAGTGATGGACCTTGAACTCTTTCTCATATCAACATCTAAGTAGGCCCTCACAGTCTAAATCATGCTTACGCGACTACATTTGTTTGGTATCTTGGTGGGCCTATGTCTCAATCACGCTTGCGTGACACCAAGGAGTAATGCTTAACAGAAATCCTTACTAAACACCTTGTATTTAGAGGCCAAAAATCCTTCTAGTTGCTTGAGAAGGACAAGTTTGGATACTTGGAAGAGATACTAAGTTCACCATGGGGAGATTTCCATGGGGACTAATGCTTGGCTGCCTTGAGAAGTGAGTGCCGTGGAGGGAAGCCTGTGGGGTCAAGCATCTATGTATTCTCCTTGAATCTCATCAAGAGTCTACCTCTCAAGTACCTACTGTCCTTACCTACCATAAGAAATGTGTGAATGAGCATGATTGTTTTGAGTCTAAGTTGAAATATCTTGTCTTCTTTGCTTGTCAAAAGTTGAGTTGTGTCTCACTTCAAAAACCAAGACAAATTGATTCAAAACAAGGTTAAACACGAGTATTTCATCCAACAAAGTTCAAAACACCTTCAAACATGGTTGTCAAACATTTTTCAAAATCTTGTCTCAACATTCATGTCACTTAGATTTAGGTAGTCACTTAGGTGTCATATTGCATGTCCAACATTAGGTTCATCCTAGGTTTGCATTTTGCAAATTCATTGTCAACTACCAAGGTTAGGTTTCACCTAGGTCATACTCCCTTTGCATATCAATAAGGGTCATCCATTTGCATGTGTCTTCTTGCATTAGAGTAATACCATTTCATAATTCAACCTTAGGTTTTGTCTTAGGTTGACATTGTCATACATTTGCATTTGCATCCTTGTCCTCATAACATTAGGTCACATTTGCATACCCTAGGTCTCTTCATTAAGCTTAGGTCATTATCATATCATATTAGGGTCATCTGCATAGTAATTGTCCCTTTGCATATAGTGTCAAAACTAGGTTTTGTCATACTAGAGTAATGCAAATCTTTGATAAACCCTAAGTTATTGTTAGGAAGTCTAGACCTTATCAAACTTTTGTCTTTTTGTCATCAATGTCATTTGGTCAAACCTAGCTTAGTATCCAAGCATATAGGGGAGACATTGTCATTTTGTCCTTTTATCACTTGGTCCTTTTGTCCTTTGAGGTCTAGACTTCATTTCAATTTCCTAAGGGTCTCATTTTTAGAATTGCATTCATGAGTTTGTCAAAATCCTGAAAAACAACAAAAACATTAAGTTGCATTGTCATCCCTTTAGGTTGCATTTGTCAATCCCATTAGTTCCATTTGCATAGTGACATGTCTATTGAAACAAGGTTCCAAGCACCAATGATGCAACAAAGTTTGACGTATCAACTGACAATGCAATCAAATTTTAATCCAAGGCAATCACAATTATATCCAACCCAACAACAAGGCAATATCGATCAAACTTTTTATGATGAAACAAGTCTCCAAATACAAAAACTAGAGGAGAAACTAGCTCAAGAAGAGGAGATATTGGAACAAAGAGTGAAAAACATTGAGAAGAATAGATCACAAATGTCCAAAATGTTTCAAAAATTTCCAGGTCGAAATCCAAAGATTGAGCCAATTGATGTAAGATCTCTTCTTGAACGATCAGACATACCAGCTCTCCTCTCATAAATAGAGATGATGAAACAACTTCAAGAAAAGAGACAACAACAATTTCAACATTATGTGCCTCCACAACAAGAACAAGAAGGTGTTTACTATCAATCAAATTTTCAACCATCACAACCAATTGTTCAATAGTTTGAACATTTCCAACAGACACAACCAATTGTCCAACATATACAACCAACACAACCAATGGTCCAATTTCAACAATATGTCCAACCAACTATACAATGTCAACAAATAGTTCAACCAATGGTGGAATATCAACAAGTTCAATCAACATATCAATGTCAACAACCACAACCAAACATTCAAAAACAAAGGTTGCAACATGCACCAAGCCAAATTTTGAACATGTCAAACCAATTTGATCAACATCTAGTTCAAAATCAAAACATGACATCAAACTAGGACCAAATTCTTGCCAAACAAGTTCAAATTCCAGATACAACCATGTCAAAACCTTGAAAGAAAGGTGGCTTTATTGCAAGGATCTTAAGGAAACTACCAAGTGAGTTCTTTGAGGAAGATCAAGATAATACACTTATGTCTAGCAATGCCTCATCCCCCCACAAACAAATTGACTCTCTAGTGGCATCTATCCCTACACCTTTAGAAGTTTCACATGAACCTTCCATATTGTCCTCATCAAACAATACACCCAAGGATGAAATTATCCAAGGGCTATCCATATTTGATTGCCAAAATAATCCAATTCATGATGCACATCCTTGTCATGTTTCAAAAATACAAGACCCAATGCCACCATGCACTTTATTGCCTTTCCCTGTTTTAGAGGACCCCATTCGAAGTCCCTCTTCCTCATGTTCAAGAATTGATTCCTTGCCAGAATCCATCACAAATGTTCAAAGTGTATTTCCTTCATGCCAAAAGATTGATCCCTTGCCAAAATCCCCCATGCATATCCAAAGTCCAAGCCCATGTCAAGAGGATAAATTAGAGCACGAAGAAATGAGTCCTAAAGAAGATCAAGATCAAGATCCTGAAACCTTATCATCCCATCCAATTGTCGACCAGGATCCCATTTCCCTAGACACTTGCAATGATTCCATTATTCCTGTCCATTCTATCCAAGAACACAACACCCTTTCAAATCCCATTGGCATTCCACTTCCTAAGAAAGATCAAGATATCCCTTCCATCCTTTCTAATGATCCCATTAAAAGTCAAGAGAAAAGCACCTTTAAAGAGGAATCCAATGATCTTCCTCCTTGTCAAGATCAAAGTATCCTTCCAAATTCATTTCCAACACAAGATCAAATTATTCCTTTAAATCCTCCACAAGATCCTTTTGTTCCTCCATCTCCTTGTCTTAATCCTCCATATACACTCCAAGATCCCATTTCTTGTGATGAACCCATTATTTATCCCATTCCATCTCTTGAAGAGCCTATCATTGAACCATGTCCACTACACAATCCTAGTCCCCCTCATGATTCTAATGTGTTAGTGCAAGATGTTCATGAACCCTCGACATGCATAATGGGTTCTTCCACTTTGGTGCAATCTGATCCACTTCAAGATCTCATTATTTCTCTCATATCATATCCACCTCATAATGGACTCGCGTCTTCTTCCCAAAGAAAAGAGTATCCTACAAGTCAAGATATTCATAAAGGCAAAGGAGTAGACCTTCATGAGAAAGAACCCCTCCATATCAAAGAAGATCTTAAGGGTCATGTCTACACAACTCACTCTCAAGACGTTGGTATCCCTCCATCAAAATCAAAACATACACCTTCCCCATCATACCTTCCATCCATCTTAGGTCCTTATATCCCTTCGTTCTTTATGCAAGGTCAGCAAAGGCACACATCCTTGAGTAAATTTCATCCATCCAAAAGAATTCCATTTCATTCATATCCATCCATGCATTCCTTTCCCCCTCCAAGCAATTTGGATACCAAGTATAAACGTCATAAGTCTAGCAATCCACATGTATTCAAGGATCAACATGTCCAATATAATAGACATGTCAAAACAAAGAAAAATATGATCTATAAAGAAAAAAATTTATCCAAAAGGCCACAAAGGCCCACTGAGCAAAATAAAGCAAAGTCAAAATATATATGGGTTCCTAAATCCCTTGTGCAAGCAATGCACTCCAAGGAACCACAAAAGCATGAAAAATCAAAAACCATGTGGATCCCCAAGAAGCTCCTTGAAGCACAAAAGCCTAAAGAAACATCCAACTTGGCATCCAAAGTAGCTATTCCTCCATCCAAACCTCTCAAATTTGTTCCTCCATCACCTTCTTCATCCATTTTGGGCCCTTATGTCCCAAAATCCCAAGCTATTCCTCCATCCAAATCTCACAATCAGAGATCCATCTTTCCTCCATCAGTCCATCACCCCTCAAGGTGTGTGCCAATGTCAATCTTGCCAACATTTCCATCCACTGAAGCCCAATTCTTCCAATACCCTATCCATTATCCAATGCATATTTTCCATCCTTTGATCCCTCTGGTCCAATCCTTTGCATAAATCCTTGCCTTAGTTTCATCTTATTTTCCATGTTCTTATCCTACCAACGTCCTTGAGCATACTTTTAAAGGTCATGGTCCATTTTTTTCAAGGCTACTATCCAAACAAAAAGATGCTTGAGTCCTTCTTCCATCCCCTATCATGTGTCCATCTTCTATTGAAAAAGTCAAAATACAAAAAAACAAAAAAAAAATCAAAAGTGAAAAGAAAAAAAAAAAGTGAAAACAAAAGACAAAAGAAAAAAATAAAGAAAAATAATTCATCCACTGGTGAAAACTTGGCAAACAGGCGCCTTGGGCAAGTACCGTGATGAAAACCTGGCGAACAGGTGTCATGTGTAATTTATGAACTTCTTGCATACAGTACTTGGGGGCAGGTTTTATCCTATCATATCCTTTTGTCCTTCATTGTTCCATTATCCTATCGAACCCCTTTCATTACCCTTCATATCCTATTGCCCTTCATTATCCTATCATACCATGTCATACTCCTTCATGTCCTATTACCCTTCCTTGTCCTATCATCCCTCATGTCCATATCCCCTTTTCCACCTTTGATCTTGAAAACGTTGATGATCTTCATGAGCATCATGCATCTTGTTTGTAGCTTTTAGTCCATCATAGCTTTTGGTCTTTATCCATTTGCTTATTATAACCTTTCATCCATATTCCCTAGCTTATTGCAACTTTCTGCCACTATCCCTTAGCCTACCCCGACCTTCAATCCATGTACCTTATCCATTCTTGGTCTTGCTTATCCTATCCATATCTTATCACTATCCATACACTCTTTTTCATTCCTTGATCTTGATCTGACATAAAGACACAAAATTTAAACATAGTTTCAAAAAGCTCTTGACATGTCCCTCATGCCATGTTCCTGCTTTACATTGTCATATCCAGTCTCTTGTCCCATCACGCAATAGCCCTTAAAAATTGCATCCGTATTGTCTCCATGATAAAAGGCCTTTGTCTTCCCTCAAACCAACATTTCAGCAAGCCTATTTATTCACCTATCATATTCCTTGCCTTGCTAGACACTGGGGGCAAAAATCATAAAAATTGAAAAATGTCCTGAAAAAATCATAAAAAATTGAAAAATGTCCTGAAATAATCCAAAAAAATTGAAAAATGTCCTGAAATAATCCAAAAAAATTGAAAAATGTCCTGAAATAATCCAAAAAAATTGAAAAATGTCCTAAAAAAATCATAAAAATTGAAAAATGTCCTGAAAAAAAATCATAAAAAAAATTGAAAAACTATCCTGAAATAAATACCTAAAAAGTCAAATAAAGTCCTGAAAAAATGAACAAAAACATTATAAAACTCGAAAAAGCAAAGCAAAAAAATATATCCCCTTTGTGCATAAGACAGATCACTGAGCATCTCTCCAATGACACACAATCACACATTGTAGTTTAATGGAATCATGCGCTAACAGATGACCTTTTTCAATCAAACCAGACATTCAAACTGATCACAATTGTCATATCAATCACTCAACATCAATATCATTGGTCCTTGGCACATTATCATGAGTCTTATACAGGGTGTGGTATGCTCAAAACCAGACTGTGTCTTGTCTTAGATGGGGTACCGCATTCCCTGAAACCAGACAACATGACCTTCCTATCAACACTTTCAACTTTTGACATTGAAGATCAAGATGCTTGTTTGACTTGTTGGAATTACCGAGTCTTATCATTTATTGATTTATCTTCGATCATGTTCCTATGTTGCTCGATGATGTCACTGAGTGATTTAGAGTGACCGGGATGGTTCATGGTCCCTTTCTTTTTTATTGTGATTGCTGTTTGTGGAATGTTTGTTACAAACTGGGGCAACTATATCATTGGGTGTCTGTGATAAGTACGTTCACTTTGTGAACGCCGCACATACCTCGACCCTTGATGTATGCACCCTAGGATGCCTCACTCATTCCTTGTGTGCGATGTGTCTGTCTTTTGCAAAAAGGGTTCCATTTCAGCTCTGGCCTTCAATGCCATGATGCTAAGCATCCACTTTGCTACAATAAATAAAGGTTCTCACCTACTTATGTGCATTTGTGAAAGCAAGTTTTCCTTCATCTCTAACTATCCTCTGTCTA
Organism: Cryptomeria japonica; assembly: GCF_030272615.1. Taxonomy (NCBI): domain Eukaryota; kingdom Viridiplantae; phylum Streptophyta; class Pinopsida; order Cupressales; family Cupressaceae; genus Cryptomeria; species Cryptomeria japonica. The sequence goes on from NC_081405.1 coordinate 561,315,656, forward strand.
ATTTCTGCTTACTAACATTTGTTCCATCAGTCCTGGCAGTCCATTCGAACCTATCATTTTCTATCATTCTTATCGATCAATTGGCCTCTTTTTCTAGATGTTTTCGGCCAATTCCTCGAGGGGGCATGCATATGTCATTGTCAGTGTTTGGGGCATTTCCATTATTGTTCTTTGAAACAACACTTAGAATCGCATTGTCTCAAAGAGGGGCAAAATGTAGACACCTAAAAATGGTCAATGCTTGCAAAGTCATACTTTAACATTTGCGCATTGCCTTATTTTAGGGTTTTTGCGTCGCATTAACATTTCTCCTATGATTCACACTTGGTCTTTATCATTTGCGAGCATCGAGTCATTCTTCTGCATTCTTCATTTGTCTCGCTTTCCAATTTGGTCTTGTCGATAACAATCTTCAGACATTGATTTTGATCGATCTTATCTTGTCGCATCAATGTACGTATTCATTTATCATCATTGTGGACATCGTCAATCCTAATTAGGGTTTTGTCCTCTTATCAATCTTGTCATCTTGCGATCGATTTGTCATCGATCATTGTCCTTTTCAATCTTGTCATCTTGCGATCGATTTGTCATCGGTTGTGGTCATTTTCAATCTTGTCGTTTTGCGATCGATTTGTCATCGATCGTGGTCATTTTCAATCTTGTCATCTTGCAATCTATTTTGTCATCGATCCTTGTCCTCTTGTCAATTTTGTCATTTTGCAATTGATTTGTCATCGATCGTCGTCTTTCTCAATCATGTCAATTTGGATCAATTAGTCATTGTTCCTCGTCAATTGGTGCATTTCTCAATCAAATCATTTATCAGCATTGGTCATTTATCAAGTCAGAATCATGATCAAATCGAATCGATATCAATTATCTTTCATCAAGACCTAATTGTCATCCTTGCATTTCTAATTCATCTTCTAGGGTTTCATGATTTATTCATTTAACCTTGTTTGTCATTTCTCCCTCTAGGTTAAATAATTTATTTATTTATCCTAAGTCTTCTCGTCACAATTAAATGTTCATTTAATTGGCTAACTAATTCCTCCCTCTTTGTGAATTAATTAATAAATGAAAAATTGTTAATTAATTCACTTAATTCCTAATTTCCTCATTTACTAATTTTTCCTAATTCACTATAAGCCTATCATTTTAATTGCACGGTTTTTATTTCACTACCATTTTAGAAGGATGCCAAACAACCTAACATGACATTTCCAATTATTATGGTTGCAACAAAATGTTCTAGTTTTTCGAAGAAGAAATCAAGACAAACAATCTTCGATAATACAAGACCTGTTGAGAATACTCACTATTCTTAATTCAATACAAAATATATCATAATCTGCAACCTATCATTGAAAATCAAAATATGATAAGAAGGTAAAGGAGGAATTAACAACTAAATAATACACATTAATGCATACACAACAAACAAGCTTTTCATTCGCACTTTCTAAACACATTAAGGTAATTACATACATCCAAAAGCAAGTTCAATGGAGCATTGCTAAAATAGATTCTCAATCAAACTGGTTAAATGAAACACATAAAATAATCTTTTGTGGAACACATTAATACACTCTCAAAGCTACTATAACATTTTCCCTTTAATACTTCTTTTACAAACAAAGTAATTTCACATAACAACAATTCACATATTAATGCACATTACTTAAGATAGAATTTAATTATGTTACGCCTACAAAACAAATGGAGAATTCTTTAATGTAAACATACAGTTTTCTCCCAATAACCAATATTAACTTTCAACCCAAAGCCCATTTATAATCTAAAAACACATAAGTGTCATAAGGCTCACACAAGGGTTCAAGAAGTCACACCCTTTCTCTTGCAAAAAGAAAACTCAAATCAGAGATAATTACACATATCCCAAACATTTTAATTTATAGAGAGAGAGAGGAGGAAGGGTGATAATCATTACAGTTTCTACAAAAAAATCATTAACATTTACTGTACTAGTCCTTCAAGTGAACAACGCTAAGCTAGATCATAATCTTAAACAAGCATATTTCGTACTTTCATATTCAAGACAAGCACTGACCAACCCAAATGGATTAGTCTAAAGAGTACAACAATAAAAAAGGAAGATACATACAAGTCTCTTTCAGAATATGAGTAATCATAGACCAAGACATCAATAAGCAAACAAAGCACAGTTAATCACTCAAAACACCAACATCAAGAAGATGAAAATAAGGTGTGAAAACACACATTACACACAAGTTAAGGTCTTCTCAATCGCACACATACAAAAAGGAGGACAAGCATACAACATGAGGTCGATACACCTCACACCAACTAAGGGCACAAGTGAGACAAGAGATCCCAGTGTTTGCAACATGGCTCTAATACCAAATGTAATGCCCCGCCAGGAAACCCCGAAGGGATTAAGCTAAAACACAAGAATAGAGTGCAATAATTTTTTTTTAAAAATTAAACACAACACAGTGATACAATGAGATATCAAAGTTCAGATTACACAGCGGAAGACATCAACTAACACCTAAAGAGTTTCCCAATGTGATTACTTAATTACACATTTAACTTAACTCACACTAATTAATCCAATAAGCCGATTGTTTTAATAATGAGATAATTCTTAAACAAGGATAATTTCTTTCAGTAAGACAAAATATAGATCACAAGATAAGGTTCATCCATTAAGATTTATTCATACCTTTCGTTCATACTTTTCATTAAAATTTAAGTCATGCATCTAATTTAATAACACACTTGAATTTCATCATAAACTAATGAGATCTTTCCATGCATACTTAATTTCCTTAACAATAATTGAATATATTCCATTATTCTAATCTACATTCTTTCATGATCCAATTTACTGCATTTAAAAGACGACTGCATACATGCATTTACAAATAATTTCATCTAATCCACATCATACATTCTAACATAATGCCATTCATACATGCTAAAACTGAAAAGGAAACATAAGGACATAAGCATCACATAACACCAAATTGATATCGAAGTTCACCCCTAAAGGGCTACATCTCCGAGTCTTCTCAACTGCAAGACCCCTCTGATCATTAAACAAGTTAAGAATACATGAGGTTCACATCATTTACAATCTTGCCATCAAGGCGAACATAACCAATATAGAAATGACCACATTGATCAATAAATACATAAATGATCCCTGAAAAGGAAGGGATCCAGCTGAACTTAAAAGAAGCAAATACAAAGGTCCATTGGAGCATTTGCAAAACTAAGTCATTGCAACCCAAGGTCTAGCATGAAACCATGTACTCACAAGGGTATAAGTAACGAGACGACTCCACAAAAGTGCTCCTATCAAGACAACACAACAACAAACTAGTGCACATAAGGGACAAGTGTCATCACATGACCTGGTATGGTTACCATGGTAGGTCTTCATAGGTTCTGACCCCATACACTAGGTTACCCTAGCAACCTAATCCAAGCCTCCGACCCATCCAAGCCTCATGTGGACCCACACATTCTTTCGCAAAGACAAGGATGATGGTTTGCCATTTCAGGCCTTCTAACTACATGTCGAGTCTGTGTTAGCACTCATCCCATGTGTGAGGCACAATTATCTTACTTAGTGATTCATTAACTAACTCTCTAATATTCTATTAGGTTATCACTTATTAGGCACACTTTCGATGCATTACCCAACAACCACTTTGGGCGCGACCCCCAATCGAAAGCCACTTTCCCATATGACACTAGACCACACTCAAACGAACTCCTAAACTAAAGAATACACAAGGTCAAGCAAACAAAGTTCAACACGGTAGGAATACCCACTTGGTCAAACAAGACTTCATATGAGGTGCACTAACTGACAGTACTCTAACTAGAGACCTGACCAACTATGGCTGACCACGAATCAACATTCGACACCCGTATAAAGGACACGACCAGTTACAACACCATCACAAGACAATAGTCAAACTCGAGATCGATGACAGAAACAGGTACCCAAATCAACCATATGACATGGTCCAATCAAACAAATCAAAGTCTTTCCATTACTTAAGCAAATGTGAATACAAAAAAATAAACTTGCATAGGCAATAACCGGAAAAGACAACCTTTTTCCATATTGATTTAAACATTAAAAGTCGATCCAGTTTACTAAATGATCTAAGTTTGATTGCAGTTATCTACCTCATCTAGGTACAGGTCGTTCATAGTTTTCTAACTCGCTAAGGTTCGATTGCATCATACAATAAATTAAATATTTCATTGCGAGTTTTCAAACCAAAATCACATGATAATAATAATAATGTATGCAATATACACAATGATATAAAATCAATTATTCATTAATCGCATAAAAATATGATATTCATTTTCAAAAATAAAACATCTTTTTTATTCTCTTTCAAAATAAAATAAACCACTCTCACATCTCCAAAACAAGCATATAGTTTCCAAAAAAGGAAATATACATTTAGAAAGGAGCTAAAACAAAATAGATAATCATTTTCTGAATTAAAAATAATACTTCCTTGCATACATATAGAAAAACACAATTTAAATATTAATTATTGTATATAATTATTAATTCGCAATTAATAAAATATATACTAATAAATAAATAAATAATAAATTTTCAAATTAAATATTAATTAATATATATATATATATATATATTAATCCTCAATTAATAAAATATATATTAAATAATAATTAATAATAATAAAAAACTATATTAAAACCTTTTTAAAAAAATACTATTAATTTTTTTTAAATAAAATAAAATTTAAACTAAGAAAAACTTTTTTTTCATTTATAAAAAAAAGAAAGAAACTTTATCTTTTTGTTTTAAAAAGGGAAATCCACGTGGTTCCCCTTTCCTAAGGGAAGGGCTGTGGGGACCATGGCTTGGTCTCCCCACATCGATGGCTGTGTGGAGACCACGCCATGGCCTCCACACCATGGCTCTCCCTATGGCTTGGGGAAGCCACGACTCTCCCCAGCCATGGGTCGAGGCCATGGTTCCCCCAATCTACCCCATTAACAATATATATATATTTTTATTAATTGTTATATATATATTTTTTTTTGTTTAATTTATTTCATTAAACAGACAATATTATGAAAAAAAATAGTTTCCAGAATATGCATGATTAATCTATAAACAGAGAGAGAGAGAGAGAGAGAGAGAGAGAGAGAGAGAGAGAGAGAGAGAGAGAGAGTATATATATATATATATATATATATATATATATATCAAAAACCATATGACTCAGGAAATTCAGATTTGAGCATAGCCAAAATGCTCAAATCTGAATTTTTTTCATTTTTTTTTTAGACAAAATCAAACTATGAACAACCAACCCCCAATTTTAATTTTAAAACGAACCTGAGCAACCAAAATCAAAACTTGAGTTTGGAAAAGAAGACAAGGAAGGTTGAATTGGAGATTTAATTACAACTACTCCATTGTTTTCCAAAATATATGAGATTTTTTTTTTTTTTTTAACCTTCACAACCAGATTTCTAAAAAATCCAAAACAATTTCTTTAAAACAAAGAAACCAATGAAATTAACCAGAGGCCTACCTGTTCAACAATCATGGCAAGATTGAAGAAGAGCCCAACCTCCACCTCAAGAAATTCCTTCTCCTCCCAAAACCCCAAAATTTTTCCATCCAAAAATATTTTTCCAAAAAAAATCAATCTCTCCCATATTTTTCAAAAAATCTAGGTTAAATGGGCGAGGTTTGACCAAAATTCCACTTTTTGAATTTAAAATAATTTCTTTTAAATAAAATCCAAAAATCATTCTTTTAAACTATATCAATAAATTAAACTTGCTTTTCTCAAATAACTGAAATTACCCTTTCTATTTCAAAAAACCAAGAAGATTAAATTAATTCTATTTCAATTAAATTTAAATCTTTCTTGTCCAACATCATAAACATAATAAATTTAACATTAAAATTAACCATTTAATTGAACTTGCTACCAACGTAAATTGAACAATTCAATTAACGATTGATCACATAAAAAGGGAGCCTATTTAATTTAGTCCCCAAAATACTAATGCAAAAACACACATTAAATCAAATTAAAGATTAAGGATTAATTACTCGATTTAACCACACGCAAAACACGTAACCCAAGAAAGTCAAACAGACAGATGACCCACATACCCAACCAAAGGGAATACCGACAACAATCGACAATGCTCACTTGAGCACGACTATGGTCAAACGAGGGTCTTACAACACCTAATTCAAATTCTAAGGACCAAAGAGGTACACTCAAACCTACGAATCCAGGTGGAGACAAACCTTGCACCCATGTGGTACTTGTACCTGAAATCTCTTGCAACCAAGAGTCATACATGCATACATATATATACTTAATGAAAGTGTTAGCCCGAGATTAATAACATGAAATAGGAGAACTAATAAACTTGCATACAAGCTGGTGCAAAAACCACATTAACAGGTGTGCACTAAATCAAAACATCTAACTATAACATTATATTATGATAAACTAACCAAGGTCAAACCAAGATTAGAAATTGATTAGGGCAGGGGTACTACACCTGACATGCCTTAATCTGTAAATCCCCTAATAGGGTAGCTCTATATCAGAGTCTTAAATCCTCTTGCGAGGTTGATCCTAATAGGTCAAAGCTCCTAAAAGGGCTGATCATTTAAATCCCTTAACCGAGTGACTCCTAACTAGGTCTACTCCTAATAGGGCATATTTGTAAGACCTTAGCCGTTCAAGATTTCTATTATGCGGATAGTGAATCTTGTGGGTATTAACTCCCACTATGGTTTTTCCCTTTTGGGTTTCCACGTAGAAATATCTTGTGTTATGTTGAATTTTTTTTATTGGGCATTAGCTTATGTGGTGATATTCCTCTTATGCTTGTTAAGTTTTAAGTTGGTGATCATATTCATATTGTTTTTGTTTGCATTGATTCACCCCCCCTCTCAGTGCCTTATAAGTTTACCAATTGGTATCAGAGCCAAAGTTCTTTGAGGCTTAACTGCTTGAGAAGGATTCCTCAGGCAGACATGGGGGATATGAATTATAGAGAGATGTCCAATAAACTTGTAGAAACAGAGGAAGCCTTAGAAAAATTGAGAGGCAAGTATAAAACTTCACTTGCTAAGAGAAGAGAGTTAACTGAACAACTATTGGAGGTTTCTGAAAGTAGTTCTTCTGATGAATCAAACATAGGTGCATTGGTTGATGAGGTAGAGAAACTGAATGATGAGAAGACTAACTTGAGGAGAGAGCTAGAATCCCTAACCATCTAGATGAGTTAGGAACTTGAAGTAATGAGGGTGGCAGAAGACAAGATCAAAGAGAAAGAACATGAGATCTTTAAGACAAATTAGGAAAATGACACTCTATATGCACACTGGCATGAGGAAAAAGAAGAAAAAGAAGAGATAAAGGCAAAACTGGATATGACAATGTCTCTTAGAGAGACTCTTATGAAAAGGGATGAAGACCTTACAGAAGAAATTGCTGATGCTAATGAGAAGCTTGCTAGGTTTAGCAAAAGTTCTACCATGCTTGATGAATAGATCCAATCTCAAAGGATGAACGGTGATACAATTGGATTGGGTTAAAATTCATTTGAGAAAGGTGAGTTTTCCGGTACTAAGGACAACATGCATGAAGGTAAATCTGCGCCTAAGATGCATAAACCCACTGATAAGAAATGCTATAAGCCTATTTGTTTCAACTGTCATAAACCAGGACATACTGCTAATGTTTGTAGAAGCAGATTTGATGTTACTAATGGTTATAGACCTAATACATATCAAGGATATAAGCCTATAACCTTTAATGGTTATTGTTATGTGTGTGAAATTTGGGGAACCTGCAAGGGCACAAACACTTCAATAAACCATTATTTGCATGTGTTAGTTAATCAAAAACAATAAAATAAAATCCATTGCAAGTCGGCTTATTGCCTCTTAGAAAGTGGGAGTGTGGATTGCTCTCAGATTGCTAAGCTATCCAGTGACTAGACTACACTCAAACGAAGGATTTTTAAATGCATGCAACTAGGTAGATGCAAGATTAATGATTGAATGCAAGATTAATTAATTAAGAAAAATGAGATTATCAAGCTAAATGATCAAAGCTATAAATGAAGCTAAGCTAGATTATATGCAAGAAATTGAATCTAGATAAGAGAAATGAATCTAAGCTAATGAATTATAAGTCTAAATGATTCTAAGATTAAATGAAAGATAAATGAAAACTAAGTTGATTGATGAATTAACTATGCAAAGCTTCTTCAAAATTTCCTCGATAAACTACAACACAACATTAGCATAATAACGATGTAAAATTCTGAGGTGTTGATCGAAGAATGAGAGCTTGAATTTATAGAAAAATCAAGAGGGAGACCAAAGGTCAAGATTGATCTTTAATGAATGGTCAAGATCGATTAAAAGGAAGCACAATGTAGGTGAAATGATTTGATTGGACAATTTAATTCCATTTTGGAGAGATAAGATTGGGTTCAAATTAGCAACTCATATTCTTTCCATTTTTCTCGAGTTCAGTCGATTTGTTTCCTTTTTTGAATTTTTGTGCTCATAATTTCCAATTTATTTTTCAAATTAATTCCTCTTTCTTGATTTGTTTCCTTTTTTTGAAGATTTATGGTAATTTTTAATCTATTTATTAAATATGCAAAAGGTATTTAATTAAATAAATGAGATATTTGATTTTAAAAAGATTTTCTATTTTAAATTTTGAATTTTGAATTTTGAATTTGATCAGTTAATTAAATGAGAATTTAATTAATTGTAATTGCCATGTTGCATTTTTATACCTTAGGAATTAATTAATCAGGCTCTCATTATTGATTTAAATTGATTATTTGATTCAGGAACTTGATGAATTTTATTGAATTTAAGCACATTAGTTGAGATTAGGGGCCCATGGTTTTGGATGATCATTTTTAGGGTATTACATTTGCCCCTCTTTGAATTGATGTGCGAGCAGCACATTGATTCAAAGAAATATTAATGTCTAGGAGAGACCAGTTTTGAACTTGATTGATCATGAACCAGATGAAGATTGAGGTATTCAGTTTGTTTTGAAGTGATGAAACTGAATAGACTGATTGAAAGCGATACCGATCCCAAACTTGATTGAACTAGGACCAATGTAGAGCAAAGATACCGAACTTGAAGTTGATGGATCAAGAAGCAGATCTTACTGATCTAGAACTTGATTGAACTAGACATAGTGAGCGAAGATAAAACCGATCTTAAACTTGATGGATAAATACATGATGAGAAAAGATAAACTATCCAACTTGATTTGATGCGATGGAACTGAACACCTTCTTAGATTGAACGTGCAATCAAAGATACTCTTTAAACCCTTCATTGAGTTTAAATGAATAATCAGCTTGATGAAAAGTGATGAAATTGATTAACGTTAAGAGATTGATTCAGATGAAGACAATATCAACTTGATTTGATGTGATGAAACTAATATTCCCCTAGAGATTGGTTTGATTCAGATGATCAAGAAATCTCAACTTGATATGAAGCGATGAAGGTGAGATGCCCCTAGCGGTAAGGTCTTGTTTGATGTTCGGTAAAGATTAGCTGCTCAACTTGTACTAATTATTTTGAAAGAAATTCTTGACTTTGAGGATGTGATCACTGATGATGATGATGTCATGAGTATTCCCCCTCGGGAGCGAAATTGAAAGATCGACAGGTTGCGCAGTGATTTCAAGTAATTTGATAAAAAGATTAAGCGATTAATGATTTGAGTGCAAAGAATGATTCAAAGGGCCATTTGAAGATTTAGTGTTGATTGATGAGAAATTAAGCACAAATTGAAGAAAAGATTGAGCATTTGGTGAAAGCGCTAAGTGGTCACAATTGTGCGAAATTGACTAGGAAGATGATCTCGAATTTTGATTTCGATCCTGAAAATGGAATCAGGATGGTTAAATTAACCAAGGGTTCAATTTTCACGCCAATCAAAGCAAGTTGAAAATGAGGGTTTTGACCACTTAGCCATGAAGAGAAGGTTGATTTAAATTCAAGCTCTAGGTGAAGAAGACCAAAATCATTGTTAGTATGCCAGATTCACCATGCAATGCACAAAACTTAACATGAATGCAGAAGTTGCAACTAGGACCTAGTCACTGGATTTTGATTTGCTTTCTTATCATCATTGAGAGTTAATTGTAGGAAATAGACATGAGCATGAAGGCACAAAGAGCCAGGATGAACTGAATGTCTTGTCCTCTTTGATATAGCAGTCAAACATAAACACCAAGGCAAAAGGAGGCCAAGATGACCTAAATGCTTCTTGCATGCAAACACAACATACACTTAAAATAGACATCGAAATAGTTCCGACCTCACTGAAGCATACATATAAATAGAGTCAAGGTATGTGAGGCCATTTCACCTTAATGTGAAGGCTCTTGTCATAGGCACCCAATTTATAGGACGTTTTCAGATCATTAGAATCACATCCACAAGCAGAAAACAAAGAAAGGTATTATGCCCCCAGTCCTTGTACCTCTTAGTCAAGATAGACTTCCTTGAGTTACTCAGAGGGAATAATGAGTGAAACCTAATATAAAAGACAACATACAAAGAAAATGTCGGCATAGCTCAAGTGGTTTGAGTTGTTATTTTCAGTTGTTCTTATTTTGCTTGTTTGATAGGGTGCTAGTGATCAAAACTCTGTATAAGGTAGGCGACAAATGACTGATTCAGAGTGAATGGTCTAGACTTGATTGACACAAGGATGGCTTGGTTGAGCTACTAAGGGATTTAAGATTGAAGTGCCCTACAACTGTAATGTTGATCGATTGCAAGCCATGAGGGTTCTAAGAAGAGCCAAGGGGGGTCACAAAAGTGACTAAAGATTACGCACAAGCAAAAACAAAGTGGGAAAGAAAGGAATGCCAAAGTTATGTTGATAGATGAAGCGCTTGTTTGCTAGGTTTTCACTGCAACAACCATTTTTTCACTGCCAATGAAGTGCTTGTTTGATAGATGAAGCGCTTGTTTGCTCAAAGATGTGTGCCTTTGTTGATCCTGCATAAGGGATGGAGGGATATAAGGACCTAAAATAGATGGAAGGGGTGAAGGGGAAGGTGTGTATTTGGATGGGGTGAAGGGGAAGGAGTGTATTTGGATTTAACTGGAGAAATGTAGGATTTATGAGAGATACCAACATCTTGAGAGTGATCAATGTAACCATTATAATCAAGATTTTCTTTTATATCAGGGGGTTCTAATATACCCTATTCATGAATGTCTAACCCTTTTCTTTGATAGTGCATGCTTTGGAAGATCTTTTTAACAAAGGGTTTCTTCTTACTTTTGATGCTAGAGGCAAGTTCATTTTGAGGTGGAGGGTCATGAGAGGGCTTTATGGTCATGATGGACTCTTGAGGCAAACATGGAGAATTATGACAAGGGAATAAAGGGATACTTTGATCTTGACATGGAAGAGGACCATTGGATATAGTAGGAAGGGTGTTTGATACTTCATTTTGAATAGGAACATTTGAAAAGGTGGAAGAGGCATCATGATCTTGCTTAGGAAGTGGATTAGGAATGGGATTTGGAAGGATGCTTTGATCTTGAGATGGAAGGGGGTCATCTTGGAAGAAATGGAAACATATAAGGGGATCATCATGGGATTCTAGGGAGGTAGGATCTTTGTCAACCATTGGATGGGATTGGAGAGTTTTGGTGTCTTGATCTTGATTTATGATAGGACTTGTTTTTTCATTTTTCATATTATCCTCTTGATACACATGGGGGATTCTTGGAAGGTGTTCATGTTTTTGTATGATGGGGAAGCATTTAGGATGGGAATCTCTAGGTTGGGAATGTTTGGAATTGGAGTGCATGAAGGCATAGGATCTAGGATTTTTAAATCATGTGAGGAACTTGTATCAAGATTGGGATTAGCTTGGATTTCCATAGGAGATAGCCCTTGAGGGTCAACATGAAAAGTTTCATCATTAGGCTCATTATTTGAGGAATATGGTATGGATTGTTGTTCAGAAGCCTTAGGAAATGAAGGCATCATGGAAGAGATGGAGACTACATGTGGGCCATTGCTAGACACAGGTTCATAATTTTGATCATGCTTAGTAATGACATTTGGTTTCTTCTTAGGTGAATTATTAGGATCTTCAATTTCAATAACACCATCATCAAGGAGGTCTTGAATTTTATGTTTTAATTCCATGCACATTGAAGTCTTATGTTTGCTATGCCTATGATATGCACAATAATTACTTAAAAATTCACATCCCCATGTGGTCTTGTTAGGCAATATGATAATATTATGCTCAATAAGATCTTTCAAATCTAACTCAATAGATTGACCCAAAGGGGCATACTTGGAGGAAATGTCTTTTTGTCTTGGTGAAGGTGTCTTGTGATCTTGTATGAGACTTGGATTTTGATTTTCAATTACTTTATGTTCCATCTTATATAATTATTTTAGTATTTCTTGAAGTTTGGTGTTCTTGATATCATGAAATTTTATCTCAAGAGGGGTAATTGAATCTTTTTGTTGGGCTTGAATTTCATATATTTCTTGCTTGAGATCTTGAATTTGTTGGGCCAAGGTAGCTATAGAGATTTATGATAGTTTTGATTTGCAAGAATGGATTAGTTTGTAATGAAAAAGGCTGTCCTTACTTTCATCAACTTTCTTATGAGAACTTCTGGTTTGAACAGGCATGAGCAACTTGATGTGACTGATATAGGAGGTGATGCAGAAGTTAAGATCTAATCAGAGCTAGTTTGTTCAATTTGATGTTTAGATAAAGAGATGAGGTCAAAATCTGGTTTCGAGAAAGATCTATCCCATTTAAGATGTGACCTAAGATGATCAAGAAGATCATTGTTTGATTTGATGATTGATGAATTAGCTAGGATGTGACTGACAAATCACACAACACTACCACAAGGGTACATTATCAAGAAGCATTTTTCTTGAGATCCAAGTTTTCTCATTTTAATTCTATGTTCGTTGTTGAAGAATGAAGATCAATGAGCTTAACATAGACTAAGATTATATAGATAGAGTTTAGACACAAAAGTGGACAAGGTAGTTATCTCAATAGAATTGTTGTCCTATGAAGGGCGAATCAACTTCTTGCTCTCTCTTAGGGGTTGGAGGTTTAGGTTGAGCCTCATTGTAAGTGATGCAAACTTCTGGAAATAGAGCAGGATTGATCTTCCCTCCCTTGTTTAAGCAATAGCTGAATGCGGATTTCTGAGCAAAAGCCCTACTTCTAAGGGGTTCTTCGTCAAATTCGTTAGATTTACCTTGAAGATATAACCACATATGTCTTAGGAACACCCTATGCGATAAGAAGAGATGATGGTTGATGTATAAAAAATTTCTCCTCTTATAGATTTGCCTAGGACTAGGACACTTCTTTTTTAGTTTAGCCTCTAGATTGAGGCTTCTTCTTCTCAACACTTGAGGATTGGACATATGAGATATTGATGTGGTATCAGACATGGATATTGACTATGGTAGACAAGAGGATGTTTGGACAACGAGGACAACAAAGTTATGCTCTAGGATACTAATTGCTATCAAGACTTAAGGACATATTTTCGTACGACAGAGTATGAGACCAAAATGAGTAACTTTCAGGGTCAGACGATGGAGACATAGATTCATATGAGCTATTTCTCTAACTCTTATGGGGACCTTTTTGATTAGAACAACAATTAGGCAATAGTGATATTTGTTCGTACGAGTTTTGTAGACACCTAAAATTGTCTTGTCTAATTAAATAAATATTTTTTATTTATTTAATTATTTAAGCCTAATTCTTCTATTAATTAAATAAATCTTTATTTATTTAATTAATTCGTTTATCCTCTTCTAGCCTTATTTCTCATTTAAATAAATACATTTATTTATTTAAATTCCCCTTTTCCTAAATTAAATAAATTTCTTATTTATTTAATTGATCCCACTTCCTCTATTAATTAAATAAATCTTTATTTATTTAATTAATTCATTAAGCTTTTCTACCCATGGCACATGTCATTCGTCTCTTAATTCATACACTACCTACACTCTTATTATTTTCTTATTTTCTCTACCTACCCTCTAATCATAGCCGACCATTTATCTTTTACACCTCTCAATCTTATCCCTCCATTTCATATAGTGTCTTCTATATAAGGAGATGCTTCCTTCATTATCAAACACTAACTGATCAATTGACTACTCTATGCTTTTGAACTTTCATATGCGATCCTACTTGCAACCACATTTCTGTTCTTTGTTGAGCTCTTGTGCACATAAAATCTGAGAGCAAATATATCAAGAAAGATCAATGGAGATAGGAAGAATGGAGATCCAAACCCTATTGGACATGTGATGGTATAATCTTTATGATTTCATTTGATTTGCATTGTCTTAGGTAATCTTCATATGGTATGGTGGATCTTTGTTGTTGTTAGGCTAGGGTTTTGTGGTTGAATTCATTTAGTCTTTCAATATTGTTGTTTCCATTTTTACCATATACAAGTTTAAATCTGACTAGAATGACAAAGCACTGACTTGTTGTTGGCTCGTATGACCTAGGAATGACCCAGGACGAGTTTTGACAGAGTTTTGATCATTGAATTGGTGTTCAGTTTGTCTTTTAGTTTCAGTTTGATGTTTCTTATTGTCTTGAGGTTTTGTTTCAATTGTTTTGAGGGATGAAAAACACATCAAACAGTAGGTGTAAAATGATAACAAGCACAACATGCTAACCCTATGGAAGTTGGTTGAGAAGGAAAACCTTTACCTGCAACCTAGGTACACACCCGATAGCTAATCAGAATACGACCGTTGAGTCTCATGCACTAGATTCTCAACGCCGTATTAGCCGACTCCAAATGCTAATGGGAGTACGATATAACGAGTAATCTTGGGGGTTAAACCAACTATCCCCTTGCACAAAGATTATCCTCTTTTCAGAAGTGAGTTGGGTAACTTCTAACCTAAAGTTTGTAGTAAGGGTTCCATTCGGAAGGACCGCCTGATTTTCGTGCAAGCACAATTTAGATTATAAAACCCATTAGGATGTTGAAACCATGTAGTCACACAAGCGTGATTTAGATTGTGAGGCCCTACAAGATGCTCAACATGAGACACTCCTCATAAATGAAGCAGTGCCACTGATTATTCTGTCTCCTAGGACTTTCACCCCAGAAGCATTTTACTATAGTGAGTTGGATTCTTGGCTTTGGCTGGACTCAGTTGGGTCGTTCCCTCTCACCGAGCCTTAGGGACTTCTCGGGAGGCAGGCCCTCTAAAGGTATCAATAGATCTCAAACTCTAATAGAAAAAAAAAATCTCAAGGTCTGGATTTCTGATTGTCTAAATGGACAAGAGCATACTCTCCTACTCTAGATTTTTTCCCAAAAACATGTAAAACAAAGTTCTTTCCCTTATATAAATTGAACTGTTCCTAAAAAGATTAAGAAAATAGAATATTTGTTTGTATCTCCTGAGGCAACTTGTAAAACAAAGATATCAGTAGTTCGAGTTTATAATCTTTGGCAAGCGTATGTTTAATGATCGAATTCTTTGCCACGCAAACCTGCAAACATTAAAAGTCCAAAATTCGTTGCCAAAATAACATAAAAAAATTATCAAAAGAAAATTCTAGCATGCAAACTATAAATTAAGCTAATCTAACAAGAATTCCCATTTTTTAAGACTATTGTAGTTATAATAGTTTTGATAGTACTGCACTGTGTCATTCATAACTTTCAAATCAGAAAAAATAAGGCACATCTCTTAGGTGAAAATATAGTAATTTTTTTTTGAAACAACATATCCAAAATTTGTTTAGATCAAACTCTTCAATAAAAAGTTATGCCCTCCAAACAAAGACCATTTTTTACTGTCACAAAAGAACAAGCAAAATGATAGTACTGCACTCTGTCATTCATAACTTTCAACCCAAACAACATTAGGCAAATATCTTTGGTGAAAATACAAAAAACTTAGTTTGAAACAACATATCCAAAATTTGTTTAGATCCAACGATTCAATAAGACGTTATGCCCTCCTAATAGAGACCATTTTTGACTGTCAAAGAAGAACAAAAAAATGATAGTACTGCACTCTGTCATTCATAACTTTCAACTCAGACAAAATTAAGCAAATCTCTCTAGTTAAAATACATAAAAATGGATTTGAAACAACATAACCAAAATTTGTTTAGATCCAACGGTTCAATAAAAAGTTGTGCCCTCCGAACAAAGACCATTTTTGACTGTCACAGAAGAACAAGCAAAAAGATATATTTTTATTTGCAAATTTAACACAAGTTTATTATTTATAAAAACCAATCATCAAATCTGTTCAAGCAACATTAAAAATCTTATCGTCGTGGGTTTGAGCCCTACGGTGGGTGCCAAAAATGTGTGTGTGAAATTTGGGGAACCTGCAAGGGCACAAACACTTCAATAAACCATTATTTGCATGGGTTAGTTAATCAAAAACAACAAAATGAAATCCATTGCAAGTCGGCTTATTGCCTCCTAGAAAGTGCGAGTGTGGAATTATCTCGTTATTAAGACAATTAGCTTATTGGATTAATTAGTGTAAGTTAAATGTGTAATTAAGTAATCACATTGGGAAACTCTTTAGGTGTTAGTTGATGTCTTCCACTGTGTAATCTGAACTTTGATATCTCATTGTATCACTATGTTGTGTTTAATTAAAAAAAAAAAAATTACTATTCTTGTGTTTTAGCTTAATCCCTTCGGGGTTTCCTGGCGGGGCATTACATCAAGACCTACCCGGTTAAGGGATTTTGCTGCTGTAACTGTTAGGATAACAACAATTCAATGGGGGATTTTTAAATGCATGCAACTAGGGGAATGCAAGATTAATTGGTTAAGTGAAATGAGATTATCAAGCTAAATGATCAAAGCTCTAAATGAAGCTATGCTAGATTATATGCAAGAAATTGAATCTAGATAGGAGAAATGAATCTAAGCCAATGAACTATAAGTTTGAATTATTCTAAAATTAAATGAAAGCTAAATGAAAACTAAGTTGATTGATGAATTAACTATGCAAAGCTTCTTCAAAATTTCCTCAATAAACTGCAACACAATATTAGCATAATAACGATGTAAAATTATCAGGTGCTAATTGAAGAATGAGAGCTTGAATTTATAGGAAAATCAAGAGGGAGACCAAAGGCCAGGATTGATCTTTAATGAACGGTCAAGATCGATTCGAAGGAAGCACAATCCAGATGAAATGATTTGATTGGACAATTTAATTCCCTTTTGGAGAGATAAGATTGAGTTTAAATTCACAACTCAGATTCTTTCCATTTTTCTTGAGTTCAGTCGATTTGTTTCCCTTTTTTAATTTTTGTGGTCATATTTTCCAATTTATTTTTCAAATTAATTCCTCTTTCTTGATTTGTTTCCTTTTTTTGAAGATTTATGGCAATTTTTATTTATTTATTAAATATGCAAAAGATATTTAATTAAATAAATGAGATATTTGATTTTAAAAAGATTTTCTTTTTTGAATTTTGAATTTGATCAATTAATTAAATGAGAATTTAATTAATTGTAATTGTTGTGTTGCATTTTTATACCTTAGGAATTAATTAATCAGGCTCGCATGATTGATTTAAATTGATTATTTGGTTCAAGACCTTGATGAATTTTATTGAATTTAAGCACATTAGTCGAGATTAGGTGCCCATGGTTTTGGATGACCATATTTAGGGTATTACAATTGTTAGACTTGCAACATACATGGACATAGAGCTGTTGAGTGCAGGTATCGAGCAAATAATCCTACACCTCACATGCGTTAGAGGTCTACTGGTGGTTGGCAAAGAACCTTTAATGACCAGAGAAGTCCTAACTAGCAGAGAACCTATGCTAACCGGTCTAGTCCCTATGAGATGGAAAAAAGGATGAATGTGGTTTGCACAATTTGTCATAACTACAGTCATGTAGCTATGAACTACAAAAGGACTGGTAGAGGCAATGTTGGACCTTGGAGAGCATTTGGTATGGCTTGTTATCATTTTCATAAACTGGGACATATTGCAAAGTTTTGCAGAGCTAAGGTGAACCAACTGGTAAATCAATCTGCTGACCAGAAAAGGAAGATGAAAGTTGATGTAGAGGAGACCAGAGCTAAAATGAACAAAATTTGGAAAAAGAAGGATGATGAAAAAGCCAAAGACAAACCATCTAAAGATCCTATTTCTTCACCTAGTGTGGAGAATCCTTCACCAACAAACTAAGCTGTTAAAAAGCTTAGGGGGAGCTTAATGTTAGATCTATTTCAGAACCCCCTGAAGGACTGTGAGGTATGTTAAATCTGCATACTTTGATGCATTATGATATTGTGAAGTGATTTTGTGATCAAACTAGTAGGTTTGATGTGTTATGAGAACTGGTATTGTGTTATAAGATATTTTAGGGTTTTACCGGTAATGACATTTAATGCGGTAGATAATGGGCAAATAAAAGGAACTTTTTGAATGTTATTTGTTACATTGCATTCTTGTGAGCACATAGAGAGAAACTAGAGTAGAGCAGAGTTTGTGTTTGTAGCATTGACAGAGATTTGAAGTGATCTCATGTGATTTGTGATCGATAATCAATGAGAAAGCTTTGTTGGTGTTTGGAACCCTAGTGCAGACGCATTAAAAGGTATTTATCCATAAATCTTATTATCTGCTGATCTTTCTAAATCATTAAAGATGGACACCCCTCATCTAGTTGATGTTATTGATAGACCTCATCCTGAATTTAAGAGGCACCAATTTAATTCTAAGGCAATTGATCCCGCTAAATCACTATCTGGAGTTCCTTATGGTGTCTTACATGTTGAAGATGTTAGATCTTTTTATCATTGCAAACTGGAGGATCTTGGTATTGTTATTATTTTTTATCAGTATAAAGCATTGCGCGATAAGAACAAAGTGATAAAGGAATAGTTCAAAAGGGTTACCGAGAAAGGGTTTCACCATGCCCTAAATTTCATTAATGATTTTGATGATGAACTTGTGAGATATGTGCTTAGCAGAATTCATGACCAGTTTATGTGGCTCGACTGACCACATAAGATTTCTAAGGAATCTATTCATGCAGTCACTGAATTTTGTGCCATTGGTGAGGTTCTTGTACTCAGATCCATTCCTAAGAATGATGTAGAAAATTTAACAAGATCCAAATGAGATGGAAGAGAAATGAAGGTGAATAATATCAATGATCCGATAGTAAAGTATATTTCTATGGTTATCAGTTATCAGATCTATTACTCTAACAGGATGAACAACATCCCTGCTGTTGCTAGTCACATTGCCCACCAGATGATGTTAATTATGACTTGTTGGAGGCGTTGAGAAGTCAACTGATGCTGAACCTAAAATCCATCAAGAAGGATACAAGGTTAAGGTTTAAGTTTGGACAACTAATTCTTGGTCTATTCTTTTATTTTCCAAAATGTTTCCTCGGTATTGTTGATATCCAATGGATAGATGGCACTACATCATTGGTGCAAATGAAGAATAGCATAAGAATGTTTGGTAATGGTTTTGACAAGATTGCATGGGGATATTTTAAGGACTTTCAAAAGAAAATGCATGCAAGGGAAAGGATACCAACAGAGGTTGTCAACCGGTATGAAAACACAATTTGCTTTATGGTTGATACAGATACTTGTATGATGGAGATAGTTGTGCCCTGAACTACATGGGTTATGCCCATGGGATATGAAGTAGACAAGGATCTTTGGATTGCATATGCTGATCATTTTCTTGCCTAACCGGTAGATACAATAGCAGAATGTTTTGGCACTTACAAGGAGAAATCCCTTCAAGTGCATTAAGAACTTAACATACTGATAATTGCAAAGAAAGTTAGAAAAGAAGTTGAAGCATTTGTAGAGAAAGCAAGATTCACAAAGGAAGCCATTGCAGAAGCAAGAGCAAGACATGCTACTCAATAGGCTGGAACAACAAGTGCACCAATCGGTACCCCCACCGGTGTAAAGAAAAACCAATAGTTGTTAATAAGGAGAAACCAATAGCAACAAAGAAGGAAAAACTGTCAAAGATTCAATTCTGGAGAAAAGGTAAGATTGTCGAACCACCTACTGCACCAGTTAAGACTGCTAAAAGGAAAAAGCACAAAAATCAGTAGATGTTGATGAAGAAGAGTTTGAGTCCAAAGGAGAAAAGAAATCCCCAAGGGACAGTGGCAAAAGGTCTAAGAGTGTTGGTACTTCAACTATGAAATCTTCAAAATCGGTAACCAAGCTCACACCCCTTGAAAATTTAATAATAAACATTATATAGTATGGTGTATTGACTGGTGTGAAGAAAATCTATGATAAGTTTAGTGAGGATGAACAAAGGCAGATAAAAGATGCAATTGTTTACATGGTGAATAAATACATCAAGGCCCTTATTGAATTGCAAGGGCAAATTCTAGATTGTATAATATAATTGATGCTAGATGGCAAGCAACCATGAGACAAGACAAATAATTTGTTGAATATATTTTGAAAAACTTGCAACCTAAAGCTACTAAGGAAGAGCCAGATAAAATTTTTGCTCAGGAAAAGTCATCTTTTAGGTCAAAAAAAGGTTGACAAGAATGTTAATTGGGGAGACCCAATCAGTCCATGAGGAGACTGAATAAATTTTGAAGAAGGTACTAGGTCTGATTCCGGATGAAGAGGAAGAAGTTAAGGAAGATGAACCAGAGAGGTTTGAGGCTAAAGATCTTTCGAAAGGTGTTAAAATAATTGATTTTGAGCTCAATGAAATTGTGCTGGATGATCAACCGGTGAACACACAAACTGAACCTGTGAATATCCCTGATGATGATGATACCGATAATAATGATGATGCTGATGCTACTGACAATGTAGATGTACATGATGTTGATGTTCAAATGTTAGAGAAACATGAACAGGAAAAGGGACAAGAAGAAAAGAAAGATGAGGAGCCACCTGTAGTAACTCAAATTGTTGAAACACAGCCCCCACCGGTACAAGAAACTGAAAAGGATAAAGAAAGTGAAAAGAAAGAGGAAGTGATAGAAGATAAGCCTGAAGATGCAAAGATGAAGACAAAAGAAAAAGAAAAGGAAAAGGAAAAGGAAGAGGAGAAAATTGAAGACAAAGAGGACACAGAGGTGAAGAAGTCAAAGAAGACTGAACCTAAAGTGACATCTTTGTCACTTGATTATAAAAAGAAAATTATAGATGAAGATAATGATGATGCTATAAGCATCAAAGGACCACTAGACATGGACAATTTGAGCTCAACTGAGTTGATGGAGATTGCAACTCCCATGCGTTCTCAGGCCAAGAAGAAGAGGATGAAAGAACAACAGAAGGAGGCAAAGACAATAAGAAATGCTATTGAAATTTTGTCAAGTCTCCTACCAAAGACTGATACTGATAATTTTGTTACTCCTATTGACAATCTTGGTCAACTTGTTAATGATGCTGAAGAACATGAAATCTTTTGAGGATGCAACTTATATTAGTGTTGAGAGAGATTACAAGAAGAAGAGAACATATCACTTAATGTCTGGAATTGATAAAGGGAAAGTTGCTGTTACTATCAATAAGGACTATTTAAAAGAAGGACTTGAAACCGAAAGAAAAATACTCTCAACTGTTTCAATTTTTTTTATTGTTTTGTGCTGATTTGAAGAAGGAGGAAGCTGAGCAAGAACTTTAAGTTATTAGTGAGTCATTTATGTCCCTTAATGACTCTGCTATCAATTTTGGAATATCGGTTGTAGATCTTTAGCATAAGCTGAAAGCTTATGATAATGAACAGGCTAAGAGGATCATATCACTGCAGAAATTACAGACACAGCTGATACCAAAGGTGGAAATCTTGCAAAGAGCTTATAAGGAAATTAAATCTATCCTTACAACACCGAAATGAGTACCATAGATTCCATGGAGGAGTTTGCTGGACAGATGAGGACACATGTGGAGATAACTGACACTATTTTGGAGACCTGGCATAATGATCTAACATAGTTGAAATCACATTTTAGTGATGCTTTTTCTAAAATTGCATTGTAAAAATATTTTGAACTCCTACATCTATATATATGTTATGCAATTTTGATGTAAATGTATTTATATTTCATGTATTTACTTCTTTGTTTGGCATTGTTATCAAAGGGGGAGTAATAGCTAAAGAGTCAGTCAAATTTTTGTATGTAAAAGTAAACGGAGAATTATTAAAGAGTCAAAATATTGTAGTAGCATGTAACTGCTAAGGGGGAGTATGTCATCAAGTCAATTGTTGTTTTTGGACACATAGTTGACAATTTTTTTCCTAAGTGTTGCCATCAATGCCAAAGGGGGAGAATGTTGGCATTTGAATGAACCGGTAAATGATTGATTGGTGAATGTGATGAAGAGATTGAGATTCATGTTTGATGACTAAGTCTCATGTTTTCATTGATGGCAACAATGTTTTTGTAATCATCTAAGTCTTGGAAGACAATCGGTAAGGTATAACTAGTACAAAAGATAATTTAATAGAGAACTGGTAATTAGGTTCTCAACTGGTAAACATGAATAGAGTTGCATCCATGCAACCAGTACAGGCAATTGATGAAGAGTTGGATGAAGCAATTTTAAAGCAATGATGGAGACAGGTATTTGGAGCTATGTTCTTACCACACTGGCAGATTCAACTGGACAAGCAAGATTTGATGTACAAAGCAGAGATTATGATGAACATTTAACCGGTTGTGATAAAGTCACTTAAATCTATAAAATGACACATATTTTATTTTGTTATGTCAGTGGCCGATATAAGTTTGGCGTGCAATGATAGTTTATCTAGATTCATTGAACCTAGGAAATTGTTCTAAGGTTGTAGCCGACTAAGTTGATGTCTATAAAAAGTGTGATAAGTTATGAGATAGACGTGTGTATGTGTAAGAGATTGAAGATGAATATTGAGATTCTAATTGTGTGGTGATCAGTAAAGCTCTATATTGATGGGTTGTTGAAGTTTTGAGGATTTGAAGCAGATCTTATCAGACACAGAGGTGTTATATGAAGATCATATGAACTATTGTTATCCTAACAATTACAACAACAAAATACCTTAACCGGGTAGGTCCTAACATGTCTTAATCTATAAATCCCCTAACAGGGTAGCTGTATATCAGAGTCTTAAATCCTCTTGTGAGGTTGATCCTAACAAGTCAAAGCTTCTAATAGGTCTCATCATTTAAATCCCTTAACCAAGTGAATCCTAACCAGGTCTGCTCCTAATAGGGCATATTTGTAAGACCTTAACTGGTCAAGATTTCTATCCTGTAGATAGTGAATCTTGTGGGTATTAACTCCCACCGTGGTTTTTCCCTTTTGGGTTTCCACATATAAATCTCTTGTGCTATGTGGAATTTGTTTTATTGGGCATTATCTTATGTGGCGATATTCCTCTTATGCTTGTTAAGTTTTAAGTTGTTTAAGTTGGTGGTCAGATTGATATTGTTTTTTCTTGCACTGATTCACCCCCCCTCTCAGTGCCTTATAAGTTTATTAGTAGTTTATTAGTATGTGTAATAAAATTAGATGCCTTACAAAACAATATAAAATAAGGTTTCTATGAAATTTCATGTGCATTTGTATGGATATACTTTGAATTTATATATTTCTATCGATATGTAATTTTCTATACATATGTAGTACTACACCACTCTTGCATGTTGATGAGTTCTAAAAATAAAGTTTTTATACAAAATTAATATACATTTGTATTTCAACCTTGTTCTTGACAGCCAACAAAGAGAATTTTGACTCTTATATGGCTTCTCTATCTTTCCTCACAAAAACTATGACTATTTTTTTCTTTTTATTCGTTTCTCTTAGTCTTTATGGACTGAGATGTTGACTATGAACTGTTAATCTTGCAAAAATGTCTTTGTGCTTACTATTGGCTTTGCAAAAATGATGTTTGATTATCTTGTTTGGTTTTCTTGTCTTCTATTAAGCAACCAACTCAGATGGAATATGATTAATGTCCTTTGTACACAAATGATTCCCAACATGAAGTGGACAAGCTTTGCTAACTATTTATTGTGCACATTCAAAGAGTCTCAATGATTTAGTATCTTTGTATGTTACACTTGTTTTCAAAGAGTAAGCTTATGTATTGTGCTAAAATGTAAAACCAAGACGATAAAGCCAATTAGTGGAGTGTTGACCTTATAACATATTTGAATGTTCAAAATATTATTTAGAAAATGGGTGAAGTTTGAATTGAAGATGAACTAGGTAGCGATAGGATCGATAGTTCAATAAATATAAGTTTTAGGTTTAACTACTAATTGGTCTATAATAAGTTTAACAAGTACATTTACTTAGGTTTATCACTTTATTATTCTCATTCACTCTTCTTGCCAACTCCTTCATACATAGTTCATATGGAGCAAGAACTTACGACTGTGTTGTCCTTCAACAATTTTCTATTCACAATAACCTCATCTCATACCCACTGCCACTCTTTTGATAGCCATTTTTAAACTGTCACTTTAATCCAATTTATTTTGTCTTCTTACACCTTTGATACTTTCATTTATCTCTTCTCTTCAATTCCTTGTCAAAGCATGCTTACATTATCATACTATCATAGTTGTTGTCCTCTTTGTCCTGTTACTTACCAATACATTATCTTTTGTGTGGAGATGGACTTAGTCATTTCACTATTATTCCTTATATCCATTTCTTGTTTTTTTAGCAATAAAGTTGTCATAGAAACACTTTATTTTCATGAAAATTATACCATTAAATTATTAAGAAATCTGTCAATTAATCTTATGAATAGTCCACATACATGTTTTCTTAATATTATCACTATCACTATCCTTATGGTGACTTCACGGTACACTGGTATAAAGAATTTTTTCTTTCCATGTTAATACACATTTTCAAACTTTTCTACTTTAATATTGAGATGTTTGTTGATTTGCATTTATGAACATAGATACACAATTCATTGATAGTTTGGTCTCTATACTATCAATATTCAACATACAAATCAAATGAGAATATTCAACATACAGTATATAGGTATCAATATTCAATCTAAATATTTAGTTGTTATCATTAAAGACTAAAATTATTATTGATGTTTATATAAAAGTTAAGCACACAACTTAATTATTCATTTTAAAAAAATATTTACTATTTAATATGAAAAGTTTGTATAAAACTACTTTTATTAGATAAACAATTGACGTTTATATACATTTTTCTCACAATAATTATGTTTCTTTAATCTAGTATTTATTATTGGAATAAACTTATTACATTAATAATGAGATTAAAACAAATCATACTCATTTTTAAATTAGAATTTTAAGTCAATAATGATCTTGACAACCAAAATTGTTTTATTTTATGATGAATTTTTTTTTGCTTTCCAAAGCCATTCTTAGTTTTTTCTCACATAGATACTTAGACTTGTGCAATTATTGTTATAACACCCAAGCATACTGCACTCATATAATGGATGTACAAAGATCTGTTAAAAAAGAAAATAAAAATGAAGAGAATAGTTATAGTAACAACATTTTGGATTATTATAAAATCAAATATTGTACTTTACAATAACATGATATAATAATAATTACAATTGTGAAAGAATGAGTAGGAGCGAGAGCAGTAGCTATGCTGGTGCTAGGGTTTTGACCTCTGTTGCGGATGGGGAGGATTCGGATGATAATGAGGATGATCCTTCTCGCATGGGCACCTTGGTTGTGGGCGTCGTCAAACTGCTTCTAGCAGATGTGGATTTGACCACCTTGCTTTGGCCTAGATCTGCTTCTTTAGAGGTTCGACATCCCCAACTCCTTGCTGGGGTGGGTTTTTGGGTTGATTCTCTTGAGTGCATGGTGGTTCAGAGCTCTTGTTTCCTTGCATTGGCAACCTTCTCTCCTTCTGGTGCCTACTAGGTTGGGGCTTGTCATGTGCGTTTTGTGCCCTTTGTGGATCCTCTATCTCGCCTCTCTATCGATGCCTTCTCCTGGATATTTTCCTCTGCTTCTCTTTTTGAGTTGTTCTCCTTTCCTATGAAGGTGGATTAGACTCGAGTGGATATACCTAGGGTTTTTGTGGCTTCTTGCCATCCTTTTTCGCTCAATGTGTCTATAATGTTGGTTTTATCTCCTATAGAGATGTAGATATTCTTCGTGGTTAGAGTTGGATGTTCCTTTTCTGAGGTGGTTTTGTTTGACAGAGGCTACTTAGATCTTGGGTTGCAAATGGTGTGGCTTCTCCTTTTGATGGACCTTTTTGCCCCTATTGAGGTGGGGGTTGTTCCTTTGGAGATGGAGTTTTACACTTGCGACGGACCTGTCTCTTCTATGTGTACCCTCGATGCTTCCCCTGCTGGTTTCTTTTTGAGTGTTTGTTCTCTTACTGTTTGTTCCCATTTTTTTTTCACGACATGTTGCTTGTGGGGAGGAGGGTTTACCCACCCCAAACCCACAACGTGGTCGATGGGGTTCCCCCCCACCCCCGCCATGGCTGTGGTGAGGGGACAACACAATTGTGGTGTCCTCTCCCCACCACTGTGGGTTGAGAGACACCATGGCCATGGTGCCCTCTCTCCACGTCATGGGGTTTGGGCTCCATGACCCCCCCATCGATTCAATTCATTTTTTTCTAATTAATTTTTTTAAAAAAAATTCCTCTCTTCTTAAAATGCAATAGGGATTTTTTTTTATAATAAATTTAATTTACTTTATTTTTAAAAAAATAAAATCTTCTCTGTGGAATTCAACAGAGGTAAAAATTAAAATAAGACAAAATTTGTAAATAAAACAATAGAATCATCAAATTGGAATGTCTTCCTAGGGTTTTCAAAATTTAAAATCTTGTTTTTCTATTTGGCTTTCAAACCACAATTTTTTTTTTCACAACACAAGCTAGAAAAACAACAACCCCTATTTCTTCTGCTCCCAAAATTGGGCAAATTAAAATCCTCTTTTTCCAAATTCACATAACACAATCCAAACAGACAGGAAAGAACAACAATGAAAATTAGATTTCCCATCTCTTCTTTCTTCCCAAATAGAGAGAAAATTAGAAATCCAATAGCTGACAAACAAACACAAATAAACAAACTGAGGTATTAGAATTCCAACCTTCCATAGCTTTCTTGGAAAGAAAATTGAGAAGAGCTCCCCATCCTCCCAAAATGCCAGAGCTTTCACCCAAAACCCCAATCAACAACAGAGAGGAAAAATATCCCAGAATGAAAAACCAATCCCTCTTTTGAGATTTTTTCCAAATTATAAAGCAAATCACCCAAAAATCAATTTTAGGGCACAACTTCATTTTTTTATAAAAATTGAAAATCTAATTTTATTTTAAAACATTTACATGTTTCATTCAAAACATTTGCATGACAACTTAAAAAATTCTATTTTTCTTTTATTCTTTCAACACAAAAGTCATAAAATATTTTAATTTCTAAAAGTAATAATTGACTTTTTTTTTATAAATACACAAGGCATAAATATAAACCCACTATATAATGACTTTTAAACAATAATTTAAATCAATCAACCTAGCAATGCTTACATTATTAATTTAACCATAAAAGGTATCCAAAATAATTTATCCCCATTTAATCTATAAACATAATTCAAATAAAACGACACTAGAAGAATCAATAAAGTCACAAAATGCATAACAGGCAAAACTCAACTTAAACAAAATAGAGACATGAGCCACATACCGATGTCGAAATAGTAGCCTACTTGGCGATCTGATAGGGTAGACAAAATATTGAC